>NC_092152.1:7335921-7598308 GCF_045791955.1 Oncorhynchus clarkii lewisi
TGACTTGACTTTCGAAGACCTTAGAAAGGCATGGTAGGATAGATATAGGTCTGTAGCAGTTTGGGTCAAGAGTGTCCCCCCTTTGAAGAGGGGGATGACCGCAGCTGCTTTCCAATCTTTGGGAATCTCAGACGACACGAAAGAGAGGTTGAACAGGCTAGTAATAGGGGTGGCAACAATTTCGGCAGATCATTTTAGAAAGAAAGGGTCCAGATTGTCTAGCCCGGCTGATTTGTAGGGGTCCAGATTTTGCAGCTCTTTCAGAACATCAGCTGAATGGCTTTGGGAGAAGGAGAAATGGGGAAGGCTTGGGCGAGTTGCTGTTGGGGGTGCAGTGCTGTTGACCGGGGTAGGAGTAGCCAGGTGGCCAGCCGTAGGAAAATACTTATTGAAATTCTCAATTATGGTGGATTTATCAGTGGTGACAGTGTTTCCTATCTTCAGTGCAGTGGGCAGCTGGGAGGAGGTGTTCTTATTCTCCATGGACTTTACAGTGTCCCAGAACTTTTTTGAGTTAGTGTTGCAGGAAGCAAATTTCTGCTTGAAAAAGCTAGCCTTGGCTTTTCTAACTGCCTGTGTATAATGGTTTCTAGCTTTGTTCGATGCTAATGCAGAACGCCATAGGATGTTTTTGTGTTGGTTAAGGGCAGTCAGGTCTGGGGAGAACCAAGGGCTATATCTGTTCCTGGTTCTAAATTTCTTGAATGGGGCATTTTTATTTAAGATGGTTTAGAGAGGCATTTTGAAAAAATATCCAGGCATCCTCTACTGACGGGATGAGATCAATATCCTTCCAGGATACCCCGGCCAGGTCGATTAGAAAGGCCTGCTCGCTGAAGTGTTTCAGGGAGCGTTTTACAGTGATGAGTGGAGGTCGTCTGACCGCTGACCCATTACGGATGCAGGCAATGAGGCAGTGATCGCTGAGATCTTGGTTGAAGACAGCAGAGGTGTATTTAGAGGGGAAGTTGGATAGGATGATATCTATGAGGGTGCCCGTGTTTAAGGCTTTGGGGAGGTACCTGGTAGGATCATTGATAATTTGTGTGAGATTGAGGGCATCAAGTTTAGATTGTAGGATGGCTGGGGTGTTAAGCATGTTCCAGTTTAGGTCGCCTAGCAGCACGAGCTCTGAAGATAGATGGGGGGCAATCAGTTCACATATGGTGTCCAGAGCACAGCTGGGGGCAGAGGGTGGTCTATAGCAGGCGGCCACGGTGAGAGACTTGTTTTTAGAGAGGTGGATTTTTAAAAGTAGAAGTTCAAATTGTTTGGGTACAGACCTGGATAGTAGGACAGAACTCTGCAGGCTATCTTTGCAGTAGATTGCAACACCGCCCCCTTTGGCAGTTCTATCTTGTCTGAAAATGTTGTAATTTGGAATTAAAATGTCTGAATTTTTGGTGGTCTTCCTAAGCCAGGATTCAGACACAGCTAGAACATCCGGGTTGGCAGAGTGTGCTAAAGCAGTGAATAGAACAAACTTAGGGAGGAGGCTTCTAATGTTAACATGCATGAAACCAAGGCTATTACGGTTACAGAAGTCATCAAAAGAGAGCGCCTGGGGAATAGGAGTGGAGCTAGGCACTGCAGGGCCTGGATTCACCTCTACATCGCCAGAGGAACAGAGGAGGAGTAGAATAAGGGTGCGGCTAAAAGCAATAAGAATTGGTCGTCTAGAACGTCTGGAACAGAGGGTAAAAGGAGGTTTCTGGGGGCGATAAAATAGCATCAAGGTATAATGTAAAGACAAAGATATGGTAGGATGTGAATACAGTGGAGGTAAACCTAGGTATTGAGTGATGAAGAGAGAGATATTGTCTCTAGAATCATCATTGAAACCAGGAGATGTCATTGCATGTGTGGGTGGTGGAACTAATAGGTTGGATAAGGTATAGTGAGCAGGACTAGAGGCTCTACAGTGAAATAAGCCAATAAACACTAACCAGAACAGCAATGGACAAGACATTGACATTAAGGAGAGGCATGCTTAGTCGAGTGATCAAAAGGGTCCAGTGAGTGGAGAGGTTGGTTGGGGGTCACGGCGATTTAGACAGCTAGCCAGGCCATCGGTAGCAAGCTAGCATAGGATGGAGGTATGTTGTTAGCCACCTCTTGCGTTCGGTCAGTAGATTAGTGGGTTTCCGTGTGGTAGAGGGGATTAATCCAAATCACATAACAACAACAAAAATAAGAACAATAGATATAGTTATAGAGGCCCAAGAAGAAAACATAATAATAATAAAAATAAATAAATTGTCCGATTGTCTATTCAGATAGCAGCCGGAAAGACAGCTAACGGTTAAATGTAATGGACACAGGGAATGAAGAATAGAAAACCCAGTTGGATCCAATGATTTTTTACTCTTTTCAGTTGAGCATGGCATGGAATTTGTCAATAAAGTGCAATAATTCCCATCCCGAATTGACCTGACCTGACCCCCATGAGGAACTCTTTCAGGGTCTCAACTTACTCTGCTATCAACTTAAACGTCATGAACAGAGGGAAAACAGGTCTTACCAATGTGGATGATCTTATAGCCCTCCTCAGCTTCTCTCTGATACGTTCTCTCTATCTTTCTGAGGTTCCTCTTCTCCCACTTCTTATTCACCCAGCCCACAGCTCTCCTTCGGATACTTTTATCAGGTGGGAGAATGTCCTCCTTGTCATCTTCCTTCTCCTCTGCAGTGTTCTCTAACTCACCCCTCTTGTACTTCTCAAGGATCTCCCTTCTTTCCTCTTCCGCCATCTCCTCTCTTTTGTTTTCCTCTATTATCTTCTCTCTCTCTGATTGAAGCTAAATGAAATTCCCAATACCATTTGTGTAGTGTTACAACAATGTTGTCTCAGATGTTTATGCTTGTAGAACCTACAAATGAGTAATGCAATTATTTACAAATTGCAGATACAGTTAACAACAACACCATCAGTAGCTCCAGCAGTTGTTTGAGTCTGTTGATCTCCTGCATTTTTCTTTGGTTCTCCTTCGTTTCTGTGGCTCTCTGGCTCTGACTCCCTCTGACACTCTGCCTTCCTGAGTCTCAGTCTTCCACTCTTTCATTATACCCCTTTCTACTCTTCTCCTCCTTTCGTCTTTTAAAAGGGCTCGGAGATTGTGTCTCAGACTGTAATTGTTCAATGATCTTGTCCTTCTCCGTTCTACCATTCCTCTTCTTCTTTTCCTCCTCCCAGAGGCACACGGGAGGCACACTTGAAGTCTGTCCATCTCCTTCTGATTTCGGATCGTACGATCCTTCCCCCTCAACTCAAGCATGTGGGCTTCCTTCTCTGTACAGGTCTTCTTCTCTTCCCTCAGGAACTGAACCTCCATCTCTGCCTGCTTGTAGCTGGGAGCAAAGGTATGTCAACACATTATTTAGGAAGTGAACTCGACAATTTACTACAGTGTTAAAATAATAATTAAACTTCTGTTCAATTAAACTTCCTTTAATAACAAAACTAACACAACTGTGACTTAACAGTAGGTGAATGTGATGAGTTGACTGTCCATGATGGCCAGAGGTGGGTCATGTGTCACTCTGGTCCAGGGCGTTACGTACAGCTTGCAGACACTGAGCCTTCCTTCAGCAAACCGCACATAATGCCCTGGACCAGAGCTAGGTTATTATGAGTTCTAATATGATTTCCTGACCACTTTGAAGTTAAATCATGCAAGAACATTTGAATTTTACCCACTAATAGAACAAACATTTACATCACTTAGCAGACACTCTCATCAAGGAGTGATTTACAGGAGCAAATAGGGTTAAGTGACTAGCTCAAGGACAGATTTTTCACCTAGTGAGCTTGGAGATTCAAACCAGCAACTGTAACGGATGTGAAACGCTAGCTTAGTTAGCGGTGGTGCGCACTAAATAGCGTTTCAATCGGTGACGTCACTTGCTCAGAGACCTTTTATTTATTTATTTCACCTTTATTTAACCAGGTAGGCAAGTTGATAACACCTTTATTTAACCAGGTAGGCAAGTTGATAACACCTTTATTTAACCAGGTAGGCAAGTTGAGAACAAGTTCTCATTTACAATTGCGACCTGGCCAAGATAAAGCAAAGCAGTTTGACACATACAACGACACAGAGTTACACATGGAGTAAAACAAACATACAGTCAATAATACAGTATAAACAAGTCTATCTATATACGATGTGAGCAAATGAGGTGAGATAAGGGAGGTAAAGGCAAAAAGGCCATGGTGGCAAAGAAAATACAATATAGCAAGTAAAACACTGGAATGGTAGATTTGCAATGGGAGAATGTGCAAAGTAGAAATAAAAATAATGGGGGTGCAAAGGAGCAAAATAAATAAAATAGAGTAGGGAAAGAGGTAGTTGTTTGGGCTAAATTATAGGCGGGCTATGTACAGGTGCAGTAATCTGTGAGCTGCTCTGACAGTTGGTGCTTAAAGCTAGTGAGGGAGATAAGTGTTTCCAGTTTCAGAGATTTTTGTAGTTCGTTCCAGTCATTGGCAGCAGAGAACTGGAAGGAGAGGCGGCCAAAGAAAGAATTGGTTTTGGGGGTGACTAGAGAGATATACCTGCTGGAGCGTGTGCTACAGGTGGGAGATGCAATGGTGACCAGCGAGCTGAGATAAGGGGGGACTTTACCTAGCAGGGTCTTGTAGATGACATGGAGCCAGTGGGTTTGGCGACGAGTATGAAGCGAGGGCCAGCCAACGAGAGCGTACAGGTCGCAATGGTGGGTAGTATATGGGGCTTTGGTGACAAAACAGATTGCACTGTGATAGACTGCATCCAATTTGTTGAGTAGGGTATTGGAGGCTATTTTGTAAAGGACATCGCCAAAGTCGAGGATTGGTAGGATGGTCAGTTTTACAAGGGTATGTTTGGCAGCATGAGTGAAGGATGCTTTGTTGCGAAATAGGAAGCCAATTCTAGATTTAACTTTGGATTGGAGATGTTTGATATGGGTCTGGAAGGAGAGTTTACAGTCTAACCAGACACCTAAGTATTTGTAGTTGTCCACGTATTCTAAGTCAGAGTAGTGATGTTGGACAGGCGGGTAGGTGCAGGTAGCGATCGGTTGAAGAGCATGCATTTAGTTTTACTTGTATTTAAGAGCAATTGGAGGCCACGGAAGGAGAGTTGTATGGCATTGAAGCTTGCCTGGAGGGTTGTTAACACAGTGTCCAAAGAAGTGCCGGAAGTATACAGAATGGTGTCGTCTGCGTAGAGGTGGATCAGAGACTCACCAGCAGCGAGAGTCGGTCCAAGAATTGAACCCTGTGGCACCCCCATAGAGACTGCCAGAGGTCCGGACAACAGACCCTCCGATTTGACACACTGAACTCTATCAGAGAAGTAGTTGGTGAACCAGGCGAGGCAATCATTTGAGAAACCAAGGCTGTTGAGTCTGCCGATGAGGATGTGGTGATTGACAGAGTCGAAAGCCTTGGCCAGATCAATGAATACGGCTGCACAGTAATGTTTCTTATCGATGGCGGTTAAGATATCGTTTAGGACCTTGAGCGTGGCTGAGGTGCACCCATGACCAGCTCTGAAACCAGATTGCATAGCAGAGAAGGTATGGTGAGATTCGAAATGGTCGGTAATCTGTTTGTTGACTTGACTTTCGAAGACCTTAGAAAGGCATGGTAGGATAGATATAGGTCTGTAGCAGTTTGGGTCAAGAGTGTCCCCCCCCTTTGAAGAGGGGGATGACCGCAGCTGCTTTCCAATCTTTGGGAATCTCAGACGACACGAAAGAGAGGTTGAACAGGCTAGTAATAGGGGTGGCAACAATTTCGGCAGATCATTTTAGAAAGAAAGGGTCCAGATTGTCTAGCCCGGCTGATTTGTAGGGGTCCAGATTTTGCAGCTCTTTCAGAACATCAGCTGAATGGCTTTGGGAGAAGGAGAAATGGGGAAGGCTTGGGCGAGTTGCTGTTGGGGGTGCAGTGCTGTTGACCGGGGTAGGAGTAGCCAGGTGGCCAGCCGTAGGAAAATACTTATTGAAATTCTCAATTATGGTGGATTTATCAGTGGTGACAGTGTTTCCTATCTTCAGTGCAGTGGGCAGCTGGGAGGAGGTGTTCTTATTCTCCATGGACTTTACAGTGTCCCAGAACTTTTTTGAGTTAGTGTTGCAGGAAGCAAATTTCTGCTTGAAAAAGCTAGCCTTGGCTTTTCTAACTGCCTGTGTATAATGGTTTCTAGCTTTGTTCGACGCTAATGCAGAACGCCATAGGATGTTTTTGTGTTGGTTAAGGGCAGTCAGGTCTGGGGAGAACCAAGGGCTATATCTGTTCCTGGTTCTAAATTTCTTGAATGGGGCATTTTTATTTAAGATGGTTTAGAGAGGCATTTTGAAAAAATATCCAGGCATCCTCTACTGACGGGATGAGATCAATATCCTTCCAGGATACCCCGGCCAGGTCGATTAGAAAGGCCTGCTCGCTGAAGTGTTTCAGGGAGCGTTTTACAGTGATGAGTGGAGGTCGTCTGACCGCTGACCCATTACGGATGCAGGCAATGAGGCAGTGATCGCTGAGATCTTGGTTGAAGACAGCAGAGGTGTATTTAGAGGGGAAGTTGGATAGGATGATATCTATGAGGGTGCCCGTGTTTAAGGCTTTGGGGAGGTACCTGGTAGGATCATTGATAATTTGTGTGAGATTGAGGGCATCAAGTTTAGATTGTAGGATGGCTGGGGTGTTAAGCATGTTCCAGTTTAGGTCGCCTAGCAGCACGAGCTCTGAAGATAGATGGGGGGCAATCAGTTCACATATGGTGTCCAGAGCACAGCTGGGGGCAGAGGGTGGTCTATAGCAGGCGGCCACGGTGAGAGACTTGTTTTTAGAGAGGTGGATTTTTAAAAGTAGAAGTTCAAATTGTTTGGGTACAGACCTGGATAGTAGGACAGAACTCTGCAGGCTATCTTTGCAGTAGATTGCAACACCGCCCCCTTTGGCAGTTCTATCTTGTCTGAAAATGTTGTAATTTGGAATTAAAATGTCTGAATTTTTGGTGGTCTTCCTAAGCCAGGATTCAGACACAGCTAGAACATCCGGGTTGGCAGAGTGTGCTAAAGCAGTGAATAGAACAAACTTAGGGAGGAGGCTTCTAATGTTAACATGCATGAAACCAAGGCTATTACGGTTACAGAAGTCATCAAAAGAGAGCGCCTGGGGAATAGGAGTGGAGCTAGGCACTGCAGGGCCTGGATTCACCTCTACATCGCCAGAGGAACAGAGGAGGAGTAGAATAAGGGTGCGGCTAAAAGCAATAAGAATTGGTCGTCTAGAACGTCTGGAACAGAGGGTAAAAGGAGGTTTCTGGGGGCGATAAAATAGCATCAAGGTATAATGTAAAGACAAAGATATGGTAGGATGTGAATACAGTGGAGGTAAACCTAGGTATTGAGTGATGAAGAGAGAGATATTGTCTCTAGAATCATCATTGAAACCAGGAGATGTCATTGCATGTGTGGGTGGTGGAACTAATAGGTTGGATAAGGTATAGTGAGCAGGACTAGAGGCTCTACAGTGAAATAAGCCAATAAACACTAACCAGAACAGCAATGGACAAGACATTGACATTAAGGAGAGGCATGCTTAGTCGAGTGATCAAAAGGGTCCAGTGAGTGGAGAGGTTGGTTGGGGGTCACGGCGATTTAGACAGCTAGCCAGGCCATCGGTAGCAAGCTAGCATAGGATGGAGGTATGTTGTTAGCCACCTCTTGCGTTCGGTCAGTAGATTAGTGGGTTTCCGTGTGGTAGAGGGGATTAATCCAAATCACATAACAACAACAAAAATAAGAACAATAGATATAGTTATAGAGGCCCAAGAAGAAAACATAATAATAATAAAAATAAATAAATTGTCCGATTGTCTATTCAGATAGCAGCCGGAAAGACAGCTAACGGTTAAATGTAATGGACACAGGGAATGAAGAATAGAAAACCCAGTTGGATCCAATGATTTTTTACTCTTTTCAGTTGAGCATGGCATGGAATTTGTCAATAAAGTGCAATAATTCCCATCCCGAATTGACCTGACCTGACCCCCATGAGGAACTCTTTCAGGGTCTCAACTTACTCTGCTATCAACTTAAACGTCATGAACAGAGGGAAAACAGGTCTTACCAATGTGGATGATCTTATAGCCCTCCTCAGCTTCTCTCTGATACGTTCTCTCTATCTTTCTGAGGTTCCTCTTCTCCCACTTCTTATTCACCCAGCCCACAGCTCTCCTTCGGATACTTTTATCAGGTGGGAGAATGTCCTCCTTGTCATCTTCCTTCTCCTCTGCAGTGTTCTCTAACTCACCCCTCTTGTACTTCTCAAGGATCTCCCTTCTTTCCTCTTCCGCCATCTCCTCTCTTTTGTTTTCCTCTATTATCTTCTCTCTCTCTGATTGAAGCTAAATGAAATTCCCAATACCATTTGTGTAGTGTTACAACAATGTTGTCTCAGATGTTTATGCTTGTAGAACCTACAAATGAGTAATGCAATTATTTACAAATTGCAGATACAGTTAACAACAACACCATCAGTAGCTCCAGCAGTTGTTTGAGTCTGTTGATCTCCTGCATTTTTCTTTGGTTCTCCTTCGTTTCTGTGGCTCTCTGGCTCTGACTCCCTCTGACACTCTGCCTTCCTGAGTCTCAGTCTTCCACTCTTTCATTATACCCCTTTCTACTCTTCTCCTCCTTTCGTCTTTTAAAAGGGCTCGGAGATTGTGTCTCAGACTGTAATTGTTCAATGATCTTGTCCTTCTCCGTTCTACCATTCCTCTTCTTCTTTTCCTCCTCCCAGAGGCACACGGGAGGCACACTTGAAGTCTGTCCATCTCCTTCTGATTTCGGATCGTACGATCCTTCCCCCTCAACTCAAGCATGTGGGCTTCCTTCTCTGTACAGGTCTTCTTCTCTTCCCTCAGGAACTGAACCTCCATCTCTGCCTGCTTGTAGCTGGGAGCAAAGGTATGTCAACACATTATTTAGGAAGTGAACTCGACAATTTACTACAGTGTTAAAATAATAATTAAACTTCTGTTCAATTAAACTTCCTTTAATAACAAAACTAACACAACTGTGACTTAACAGTAGGTGAATGTGATGAGTTGACTGTCCATGATGGCCAGAGGTGGGTCATGTGTCACTCTGGTCCAGGGCGTTACGTACAGCTTGCAGACACTGAGCCTTCCTTCAGCAAACCGCACATAATGCCCTGGACCAGAGCTAGGTTATTATGAGTTCTAATATGATTTCCTGACCACTTTGAAGTTAAATCATGCAAGAACATTTGAATTTTACCCACTAATAGAACAAACATTTACATCACTTAGCAGACACTCTCATCAAGGAGTGATTTACAGGAGCAAATAGGGTTAAGTGACTAGCTCAAGGACAGATTTTTCACCTAGTGAGCTTGGAGATTCAAACCAGCAACTGTAACGGATGTGAAACGCTAGCTTAGTTAGCGGTGGTGCGCACTAAATAGCGTTTCAATCGGTGACGTCACTTGCTCAGAGACCTTTTATTTATTTATTTCACCTTTATTTAACCAGGTAGGCAAGTTGATAACACCTTTATTTAACCAGGTAGGCAAGTTGATAACACCTTTATTTAACCAGGTAGGCAAGTTGAGAACAAGTTCTCATTTACAATTGCGACCTGGCCAAGATAAAGCAAAGCAGTTTGACACATACAACGACACAGAGTTACACATGGAGTAAAACAAACATACAGTCAATAATACAGTATAAACAAGTCTATCTATATACGATGTGAGCAAATGAGGTGAGATAAGGGAGGTAAAGGCAAAAAGGCCATGGTGGCAAAGAAAATACAATATAGCAAGTAAAACACTGGAATGGTAGATTTGCAATGGGAGAATGTGCAAAGTAGAAATAAAAATAATGGGGGTGCAAAGGAGCAAAATAAATAAAATAGAGTAGGGAAAGAGGTAGTTGTTTGGGCTAAATTATAGGCGGGCTATGTACAGGTGCAGTAATCTGTGAGCTGCTCTGACAGTTGGTGCTTAAAGCTAGTGAGGGAGATAAGTGTTTCCAGTTTCAGAGATTTTTGTAGTTCGTTCCAGTCATTGGCAGCAGAGAACTGGAAGGAGAGGCGGCCAAAGAAAGAATTGGTTTTGGGGGTGACTAGAGAGATATACCTGCTGGAGCGTGTGCTACAGGTGGGAGATGCAATGGTGACCAGCGAGCTGAGATAAGGGGGGACTTTACCTAGCAGGGTCTTGTAGATGACATGGAGCCAGTGGGTTTGGCGACGAGTATGAAGCGAGGGCCAGCCAACGAGAGCGTACAGGTCGCAATGGTGGGTAGTATATGGGGCTTTGGTGACAAAACAGATTGCACTGTGATAGACTGCATCCAATTTGTTGAGTAGGGTATTGGAGGCTATTTTGTAAAGGACATCGCCAAAGTCGAGGATTGGTAGGATGGTCAGTTTTACAAGGGTATGTTTGGCAGCATGAGTGAAGGATGCTTTGTTGCGAAATAGGAAGCCAATTCTAGATTTAACTTTGGATTGGAGATGTTTGATATGGGTCTGGAAGGAGAGTTTACAGTCTAACCAGACACCTAAGTATTTGTAGTTGTCCACGTATTCTAAGTCAGAGTAGTGATGTTGGACAGGCGGGTAGGTGCAGGTAGCGATCGGTTGAAGAGCATGCATTTAGTTTTACTTGTATTTAAGAGCAATTGGAGGCCACGGAAGGAGAGTTGTATGGCATTGAAGCTTGCCTGGAGGGTTGTTAACACAGTGTCCAAAGAAGTGCCGGAAGTATACAGAATGGTGTCGTCTGCGTAGAGGTGGATCAGAGACTCACCAGCAGCGAGAGTCGGTCCAAGAATTGAACCCTGTGGCACCCCCATAGAGACTGCCAGAGGTCCGGACAACAGACCCTCCGATTTGACACACTGAACTCTATCAGAGAAGTAGTTGGTGAACCAGGCGAGGCAATCATTTGAGAAACCAAGGCTGTTGAGTCTGCCGATGAGGATGTGGTGATTGACAGAGTCGAAAGCCTTGGCCAGATCAATGAATACGGCTGCACAGTAATGTTTCTTATCGATGGCGGTTAAGATATCGTTTAGGACCTTGAGCGTGGCTGAGGTGCACCCATGACCAGCTCTGAAACCAGATTGCATAGCAGAGAAGGTATGGTGAGATTCGAAATGGTCGGTAATCTGTTTGTTGACTTGACTTTCGAAGACCTTAGAAAGGCATGGTAGGATAGATATAGGTCTGTAGCAGTTTGGGTCAAGAGTGTCCCCCCCCTTTGAAGAGGGGGATGACCGCAGCTGCTTTCCAATCTTTGGGAATCTCAGACGACACGAAAGAGAGGTTGAACAGGCTAGTAATAGGGGTGGCAACAATTTCGGCAGATCATTTTAGAAAGAAAGGGTCCAGATTGTCTAGCCCGGCTGATTTGTAGGGGTCCAGATTTTGCAGCTCTTTCAGAACATCAGCTGAATGGCTTTGGGAGAAGGAGAAATGGGGAAGGCTTGGGCGAGTTGCTGTTGGGGGTGCAGTGCTGTTGACCGGGGTAGGAGTAGCCAGGTGGCCAGCCGTAGGAAAATACTTATTGAAATTCTCAATTATGGTGGATTTATCAGTGGTGACAGTGTTTCCTATCTTCAGTGCAGTGGGCAGCTGGGAGGAGGTGTTCTTATTCTCCATGGACTTTACAGTGTCCCAGAACTTTTTTGAGTTAGTGTTGCAGGAAGCAAATTTCTGCTTGAAAAAGCTAGCCTTGGCTTTTCTAACTGCCTGTGTATAATGGTTTCTAGCTTTGTTCGATGCTAATGCAGAACGCCATAGGATGTTTTTGTGTTGGTTAAGGGCAGTCAGGTCTGGGGAGAACCAAGGGCTATATCTGTTCCTGGTTCTAAATTTCTTGAATGGGGCATTTTTATTTAAGATGGTTTAGAGAGGCATTTTGAAAAAATATCCAGGCATCCTCTACTGACGGGATGAGATCAATATCCTTCCAGGATACCCCGGCCAGGTCGATTAGAAAGGCCTGCTCGCTGAAGTGTTTCAGGGAGCGTTTTACAGTGATGAGTGGAGGTCGTCTGACCGCTGACCCATTACGGATGCAGGCAATGAGGCAGTGATCGCTGAGATCTTGGTTGAAGACAGCAGAGGTGTATTTAGAGGGGAAGTTGGATAGGATGATATCTATGAGGGTGCCCGTGTTTAAGGCTTTGGGGAGGTACCTGGTAGGATCATTGATAATTTGTGTGAGATTGAGGGCATCAAGTTTAGATTGTAGGATGGCTGGGGTGTTAAGCATGTTCCAGTTTAGGTCGCCTAGCAGCACGAGCTCTGAAGATAGATGGGGGGCAATCAGTTCACATATGGTGTCCAGAGCACAGCTGGGGGCAGAGGGTGGTCTATAGCAGGCGGCCACGGTGAGAGACTTGTTTTTAGAGAGGTGGATTTTTAAAAGTAGAAGTTCAAATTGTTTGGGTACAGACCTGGATAGTAGGACAGAACTCTGCAGGCTATCTTTGCAGTAGATTGCAACACCGCCCCCTTTGGCAGTTCTATCTTGTCTGAAAATGTTGTAATTTGGAATTAAAATGTCTGAATTTTTGGTGGTCTTCCTAAGCCAGGATTCAGACACAGCTAGAACATCCGGGTTGGCAGAGTGTGCTAAAGCAGTGAATAGAACAAACTTAGGGAGGAGGCTTCTAATGTTAACATGCATGAAACCAAGGCTATTACGGTTACAGAAGTCATCAAAAGAGAGCGCCTGGGGAATAGGAGTGGAGCTAGGCACTGCAGGGCCTGGATTCACCTCTACATCGCCAGAGGAACAGAGGAGGAGTAGAATAAGGGTGCGGCTAAAAGCAATAAGAATTGGTCGTCTAGAACGTCTGGAACAGAGGGTAAAAGGAGGTTTCTGGGGGCGATAAAATAGCATCAAGGTATAATGTAAAGACAAAGATATGGTAGGATGTGAATACAGTGGAGGTAAACCTAGGTATTGAGTGATGAAGAGAGAGATATTGTCTCTAGAATCATCATTGAAACCAGGAGATGTCATTGCATGTGTGGGTGGTGGAACTAATAGGTTGGATAAGGTATAGTGAGCAGGACTAGAGGCTCTACAGTGAAATAAGCCAATAAACACTAACCAGAACAGCAATGGACAAGACATTGACATTAAGGAGAGGCATGCTTAGTCGAGTGATCAAAAGGGTCCAGTGAGTGGAGAGGTTGGTTGGGGGTCACAGCGATTTAGACAGCTAGCCAGGCCATCGGTAGCAAGCTAGCATAGGATGGAGGTATGTTGTTAGCCACCTCTTGCGTTCGGTCAGTAGATTAGTGGGTTTCCGTGTGGTAGAGGGGATTAATCCAAATCACATAACAACAACAAAAATAAGAACAATAGATATAGTTATAGAGGCCCAAGAAGAAAACATAATAATAATAAAAATAAATAAATTGTCCGATTGTCTATTCAGATAGCAGCCGGAAAGACAGCTAACGGTTAAATGTAATGGACACAGGGAATGAAGAATAGAAAACCCAGTTGGATCCAATGATTTTTTACTCTTTTCAGTTGAGCATGGCATGGAATTTGTCAATAAAGTGCAATAATTCCCATCCCGAATTGACCTGACCTGACCCCCATGAGGAACTCTTTCAGGGTCTCAACTTACTCTGCTATCAACTTAAACGTCATGAACAGAGGGAAAACAGGTCTTACCAATGTGGATGATCTTATAGCCCTCCTCAGCTTCTCTCTGATACGTTCTCTCTATCTTTCTGAGGTTCCTCTTCTCCCACTTCTTATTCACCCAGCCCACAGCTCTCCTTCGGATACTTTTATCAGGTGGGAGAATGTCCTCCTTGTCATCTTCCTTCTCCTCTGCAGTGTTCTCTAACTCACCCCTCTTGTACTTCTCAAGGATCTCCCTTCTTTCCTCTTCCGCCATCTCCTCTCTTTTGTTTTCCTCTATTATCTTCTCTCTCTCTGATTGAAGCTAAATGAAATTCCCAATACCATTTGTGTAGTGTTACAACAATGTTGTCTCAGATGTTTATGCTTGTAGAACCTACAAATGAGTAATGCAATTATTTACAAATTGCAGATACAGTTAACAACAACACCATCAGTAGCTCCAGCAGTTGTTTGAGTCTGTTGATCTCCTGCATTTTTCTTTGGTTCTCCTTCGTTTCTGTGGCTCTCTGGCTCTGACTCCCTCTGACACTCTGCCTTCCTGAGTCTCAGTCTTCCACTCTTTCATTATACCCCTTTCTACTCTTCTCCTCCTTTCGTCTTTTAAAAGGGCTCGGAGATTGTGTCTCAGACTGTAATTGTTCAATGATCTTGTCCTTCTCCGTTCTACCATTCCTCTTCTTCTTTTCCTCCTCCCAGAGGCACACGGGAGGCACACTTGAAGTCTGTCCATCTCCTTCTGATTTCGGATCGTACGATCCTTCCCCCTCAACTCAAGCATGTGGGCTTCCTTCTCTGTACAGGTCTTCTTCTCTTCCCTCAGGAACTGAACCTCCATCTCTGCCTGCTTGTAGCTGGGAGCAAAGGTATGTCAACACATTATTTAGGAAGTGAACTCGACAATTTACTACAGTGTTAAAATAATAATTAAACTTCTGTTCAATTAAACTTCCTTTAATAACAAAACTAACACAACTGTGACTTAACAGTAGGTGAATGTGATGAGTTGACTGTCCATGATGGCCAGAGGTGGGTCATGTGTCACTCTGGTCCAGGGCGTTACGTACAGCTTGCAGACACTGAGCCTTCCTTCAGCAAACCGCACATAATGCCCTGGACCAGAGCTAGGTTATTATGAGTTCTAATATGATTTCCTGACCACTTTGAAGTTAAATCATGCAAGAACATTTGAATTTTACCCACTAATAGAACAAACATTTACATCACTTAGCAGACACTCTCATCAAGGAGTGATTTACAGGAGCAAATAGGGTTAAGTGACTAGCTCAAGGACAGATTTTTCACCTAGTGAGCTTGGAGATTCAAACCAGCAACTGTAACGGATGTGAAACGCTAGCTTAGTTAGCGGTGGTGCGCACTAAATAGCGTTTCAATCGGTGACGTCACTTGCTCAGAGACCTTTTATTTATTTATTTCACCTTTATTTAACCAGGTAGGCAAGTTGATAACACCTTTATTTAACCAGGTAGGCAAGTTGATAACACCTTTATTTAACCAGGTAGGCAAGTTGAGAACAAGTTCTCATTTACAATTGCGACCTGGCCAAGATAAAGCAAAGCAGTTTGACACATACAACGACACAGAGTTACACATGGAGTAAAACAAACATACAGTCAATAATACAGTATAAACAAGTCTATCTATATACGATGTGAGCAAATGAGGTGAGATAAGGGAGGTAAAGGCAAAAAGGCCATGGTGGCAAAGAAAATACAATATAGCAAGTAAAACACTGGAATGGTAGATTTGCAATGGGAGAATGTGCAAAGTAGAAATAAAAATAATGGGGGTGCAAAGGAGCAAAATAAATAAAATAGAGTAGGGAAAGAGGTAGTTGTTTGGGCTAAATTATAGGCGGGCTATGTACAGGTGCAGTAATCTGTGAGCTGCTCTGACAGTTGGTGCTTAAAGCTAGTGAGGGAGATAAGTGTTTCCAGTTTCAGAGATTTTTGTAGTTCGTTCCAGTCATTGGCAGCAGAGAACTGGAAGGAGAGGCGGCCAAAGAAAGAATTGGTTTTGGGGGTGACTAGAGAGATATACCTGCTGGAGCGTGTGCTACAGGTGGGAGATGCAATGGTGACCAGCGAGCTGAGATAAGGGGGGACTTTACCTAGCAGGGTCTTGTAGATGACATGGAGCCAGTGGGTTTGGCGACGAGTATGAAGCGAGGGCCAGCCAACGAGAGCGTACAGGTCGCAATGGTGGGTAGTATATGGGGCTTTGGTGACAAAACAGATTGCACTGTGATAGACTGCATCCAATTTGTTGAGTAGGGTATTGGAGGCTATTTTGTAAAGGACATCGCCAAAGTCGAGGATTGGTAGGATGGTCAGTTTTACAAGGGTATGTTTGGCAGCATGAGTGAAGGATGCTTTGTTGCGAAATAGGAAGCCAATTCTAGATTTAACTTTGGATTGGAGATGTTTGATATGGGTCTGGAAGGAGAGTTTACAGTCTAACCAGACACCTAAGTATTTGTAGTTGTCCACGTATTCTAAGTCAGAGTAGTGATGTTGGACAGGCGGGTAGGTGCAGGTAGCGATCGGTTGAAGAGCATGCATTTAGTTTTACTTGTATTTAAGAGCAATTGGAGGCCACGGAAGGAGAGTTGTATGGCATTGAAGCTTGCCTGGAGGGTTGTTAACACAGTGTCCAAAGAAGTGCCGGAAGTATACAGAATGGTGTCGTCTGCGTAGAGGTGGATCAGAGACTCACCAGCAGCGAGAGTCGGTCCAAGAATTGAACCCTGTGGCACCCCCATAGAGACTGCCAGAGGTCCGGACAACAGACCCTCCGATTTGACACACTGAACTCTATCAGAGAAGTAGTTGGTGAACCAGGCGAGGCAATCATTTGAGAAACCAAGGCTGTTGAGTCTGCCGATGAGGATGTGGTGATTGACAGAGTCGAAAGCCTTGGCCAGATCAATGAATACGGCTGCACAGTAATGTTTCTTATCGATGGCGGTTAAGATATCGTTTAGGACCTTGAGCGTGGCTGAGGTGCACCCATGACCAGCTCTGAAACCAGATTGCATAGCAGAGAAGGTATGGTGAGATTCGAAATGGTCGGTAATCTGTTTGTTGACTTGACTTTCGAAGACCTTAGAAAGGCATGGTAGGATAGATATAGGTCTGTAGCAGTTTGGGTCAAGAGTGTCCCCCCCCTTTGAAGAGGGGGATGACCGCAGCTGCTTTCCAATCTTTGGGAATCTCAGACGACACGAAAGAGAGGTTGAACAGGCTAGTAATAGGGGTGGCAACAATTTCGGCAGATCATTTTAGAAAGAAAGGGTCCAGATTGTCTAGCCCGGCTGATTTGTAGGGGTCCAGATTTTGCAGCTCTTTCAGAACATCAGCTGAATGGCTTTGGGAGAAGGAGAAATGGGGAAGGCTTGGGCGAGTTGCTGTTGGGGGTGCAGTGCTGTTGACCGGGGTAGGAGTAGCCAGGTGGCCAGCCGTAGGAAAATACTTATTGAAATTCTCAATTATGGTGGATTTATCAGTGGTGACAGTGTTTCCTATCTTCAGTGCAGTGGGCAGCTGGGAGGAGGTGTTCTTATTCTCCATGGACTTTACAGTGTCCCAGAACTTTTTTGAGTTAGTGTTGCAGGAAGCAAATTTCTGCTTGAAAAAGCTAGCCTTGGCTTTTCTAACTGCCTGTGTATAATGGTTTCTAGCTTTGTTCGATGCTAATGCAGAACGCCATAGGATGTTTTTGTGTTGGTTAAGGGCAGTCAGGTCTGGGGAGAACCAAGGGCTATATCTGTTCCTGGTTCTAAATTTCTTGAATGGGGCATTTTTATTTAAGATGGTTTAGAGAGGCATTTTGAAAAAATATCCAGGCATCCTCTACTGACGGGATGAGATCAATATCCTTCCAGGATACCCCGGCCAGGTCGATTAGAAAGGCCTGCTCGCTGAAGTGTTTCAGGGAGCGTTTTACAGTGATGAGTGGAGGTCGTCTGACCGCTGACCCATTACGGATGCAGGCAATGAGGCAGTGATCGCTGAGATCTTGGTTGAAGACAGCAGAGGTGTATTTAGAGGGGAAGTTGGATAGGATGATATCTATGAGGGTGCCCGTGTTTAAGGCTTTGGGGAGGTACCTGGTAGGATCATTGATAATTTGTGTGAGATTGAGGGCATCAAGTTTAGATTGTAGGATGGCTGGGGTGTTAAGCATGTTCCAGTTTAGGTCGCCTAGCAGCACGAGCTCTGAAGATAGATGGGGGGCAATCAGTTCACATATGGTGTCCAGAGCACAGCTGGGGGCAGAGGGTGGTCTATAGCAGGCGGCCACGGTGAGAGACTTGTTTTTAGAGAGGTGGATTTTTAAAAGTAGAAGTTCAAATTGTTTGGGTACAGACCTGGATAGTAGGACAGAACTCTGCAGGCTATCTTTGCAGTAGATTGCAACACCGCCCCCTTTGGCAGTTCTATCTTGTCTGAAAATGTTGTAATTTGGAATTAAAATGTCTGAATTTTTGGTGGTCTTCCTAAGCCAGGATTCAGACACAGCTAGAACATCCGGGTTGGCAGAGTGTGCTAAAGCAGTGAATAGAACAAACTTAGGGAGGAGGCTTCTAATGTTAACATGCATGAAACCAAGGCTATTACGGTTACAGAAGTCATCAAAAGAGAGCGCCTGGGGAATAGGAGTGGAGCTAGGCACTGCAGGGCCTGGATTCACCTCTACATCGCCAGAGGAACAGAGGAGGAGTAGAATAAGGGTGCGGCTAAAAGCAATAAGAATTGGTCGTCTAGAACGTCTGGAACAGAGGGTAAAAGGAGGTTTCTGGGGGCGATAAAATAGCATCAAGGTATAATGTAAAGACAAAGATATGGTAGGATGTGAATACAGTGGAGGTAAACCTAGGTATTGAGTGATGAAGAGAGAGATATTGTCTCTAGAATCATCATTGAAACCAGGAGATGTCATTGCATGTGTGGGTGGTGGAACTAATAGGTTGGATAAGGTATAGTGAGCAGGACTAGAGGCTCTACAGTGAAATAAGCCAATAAACACTAACCAGAACAGCAATGGACAAGACATTGACATTAAGGAGAGGCATGCTTAGTCGAGTGATCAAAAGGGTCCAGTGAGTGGAGAGGTTGGTTGGGGGTCACGGCGATTTAGACAGCTAGCCAGGCCATCGGTAGCAAGCTAGCATAGGATGGAGGTATGTTGTTAGCCACCTCTTGCGTTCGGTCAGTAGATTAGTGGGTTTCCGTGTGGTAGAGGGGATTAATCCAAATCACATAACAACAACAAAAATAAGAACAATAGATATAGTTATAGAGGCCCAAGAAGAAAACATAATAATAATAAAAATAAATAAATTGTCCGATTGTCTATTCAGATAGCAGCCGGAAAGACAGCTAACGGTTAAATGTAATGGACACAGGGAATGAAGAATAGAAAACCCAGTTGGATCCAATGATTTTTTACTCTTTTCAGTTGAGCATGGCATGGAATTTGTCAATAAAGTGCAATAATTCCCATCCCGAATTGACCTGACCTGACCCCCATGAGGAACTCTTTCAGGGTCTCAACTTACTCTGCTATCAACTTAAACGTCATGAACAGAGGGAAAACAGGTCTTACCAATGTGGATGATCTTATAGCCCTCCTCAGCTTCTCTCTGATACGTTCTCTCTATCTTTCTGAGGTTCCTCTTCTCCCACTTCTTATTCACCCAGCCCACAGCTCTCCTTCGGATACTTTTATCAGGTGGGAGAATGTCCTCCTTGTCATCTTCCTTCTCCTCTGCAGTGTTCTCTAACTCACCCCTCTTGTACTTCTCAAGGATCTCCCTTCTTTCCTCTTCCGCCATCTCCTCTCTTTTGTTTTCCTCTATTATCTTCTCTCTCTCTGATTGAAGCTAAATGAAATTCCCAATACCATTTGTGTAGTGTTACAACAATGTTGTCTCAGATGTTTATGCTTGTAGAACCTACAAATGAGTAATGCAATTATTTACAAATTGCAGATACAGTTAACAACAACACCATCAGTAGCTCCAGCAGTTGTTTGAGTCTGTTGATCTCCTGCATTTTTCTTTGGTTCTCCTTCGTTTCTGTGGCTCTCTGGCTCTGACTCCCTCTGACACTCTGCCTTCCTGAGTCTCAGTCTTCCACTCTTTCATTATACCCCTTTCTACTCTTCTCCTCCTTTCGTCTTTTAAAAGGGCTCGGAGATTGTGTCTCAGACTGTAATTGTTCAATGATCTTGTCCTTCTCCGTTCTACCATTCCTCTTCTTCTTTTCCTCCTCCCAGAGGCACACGGGAGGCACACTTGAAGTCTGTCCATCTCCTTCTGATTTCGGATCGTACGATCCTTCCCCCTCAACTCAAGCATGTGGGCTTCCTTCTCTGTACAGGTCTTCTTCTCTTCCCTCAGGAACTGAACCTCCATCTCTGCCTGCTTGTAGCTGGGAGCAAAGGTATGTCAACACATTATTTAGGAAGTGAACTCGACAATTTACTACAGTGTTAAAATAATAATTAAACTTCTGTTCAATTAAACTTCCTTTAATAACAAAACTAACACAACTGTGACTTAACAGTAGGTGAATGTGATGAGTTGACTGTCCATGATGGCCAGAGGTGGGTCATGTGTCACTCTGGTCCAGGGCGTTACGTACAGCTTGCAGACACTGAGCCTTCCTTCAGCAAACCGCACATAATGCCCTGGACCAGAGCTAGGTTATTATGAGTTCTAATATGATTTCCTGACCACTTTGAAGTTAAATCATGCAAGAACATTTGAATTTTACCCACTAATAGAACAAACATTTACATCACTTAGCAGACACTCTCATCAAGGAGTGATTTACAGGAGCAAATAGGGTTAAGTGACTAGCTCAAGGACAGATTTTTCACCTAGTGAGCTTGGAGATTCAAACCAGCAACTGTAACGGATGTGAAACGCTAGCTTAGTTAGCGGTGGTGCGCACTAAATAGCGTTTCAATCGGTGACGTCACTTGCTCAGAGACCTTTTATTTATTTATTTCACCTTTATTTAACCAGGTAGGCAAGTTGATAACACCTTTATTTAACCAGGTAGGCAAGTTGATAACACCTTTATTTAACCAGGTAGGCAAGTTGAGAACAAGTTCTCATTTACAATTGCGACCTGGCCAAGATAAAGCAAAGCAGTTTGACACATACAACGACACAGAGTTACACATGGAGTAAAACAAACATACAGTCAATAATACAGTATAAACAAGTCTATCTATATACGATGTGAGCAAATGAGGTGAGATAAGGGAGGTAAAGGCAAAAAGGCCATGGTGGCAAAGAAAATACAATATAGCAAGTAAAACACTGGAATGGTAGATTTGCAATGGGAGAATGTGCAAAGTAGAAATAAAAATAATGGGGGTGCAAAGGAGCAAAATAAATAAAATAGAGTAGGGAAAGAGGTAGTTGTTTGGGCTAAATTATAGGCGGGCTATGTACAGGTGCAGTAATCTGTGAGCTGCTCTGACAGTTGGTGCTTAAAGCTAGTGAGGGAGATAAGTGTTTCCAGTTTCAGAGATTTTTGTAGTTCGTTCCAGTCATTGGCAGCAGAGAACTGGAAGGAGAGGCGGCCAAAGAAAGAATTGGTTTTGGGGGTGACTAGAGAGATATACCTGCTGGAGCGTGTGCTACAGGTGGGAGATGCAATGGTGACCAGCGAGCTGAGATAAGGGGGGACTTTACCTAGCAGGGTCTTGTAGATGACATGGAGCCAGTGGGTTTGGCGACGAGTATGAAGCGAGGGCCAGCCAACGAGAGCGTACAGGTCGCAATGGTGGGTAGTATATGGGGCTTTGGTGACAAAACAGATTGCACTGTGATAGACTGCATCCAATTTGTTGAGTAGGGTATTGGAGGCTATTTTGTAAAGGACATCGCCAAAGTCGAGGATTGGTAGGATGGTCAGTTTTACAAGGGTATGTTTGGCAGCATGAGTGAAGGATGCTTTGTTGCGAAATAGGAAGCCAATTCTAGATTTAACTTTGGATTGGAGATGTTTGATATGGGTCTGGAAGGAGAGTTTACAGTCTAACCAGACACCTAAGTATTTGTAGTTGTCCACGTATTCTAAGTCAGAGTAGTGATGTTGGACAGGCGGGTAGGTGCAGGTAGCGATCGGTTGAAGAGCATGCATTTAGTTTTACTTGTATTTAAGAGCAATTGGAGGCCACGGAAGGAGAGTTGTATGGCATTGAAGCTTGCCTGGAGGGTTGTTAACACAGTGTCCAAAGAAGTGCCGGAAGTATACAGAATGGTGTCGTCTGCGTAGAGGTGGATCAGAGACTCACCAGCAGCGAGAGTCGGTCCAAGAATTGAACCCTGTGGCACCCCCATAGAGACTGCCAGAGGTCCGGACAACAGACCCTCCGATTTGACACACTGAACTCTATCAGAGAAGTAGTTGGTGAACCAGGCGAGGCAATCATTTGAGAAACCAAGGCTGTTGAGTCTGCCGATGAGGATGTGGTGATTGACAGAGTCGAAAGCCTTGGCCAGATCAATGAATACGGCTGCACAGTAATGTTTCTTATCGATGGCGGTTAAGATATCGTTTAGGACCTTGAGCGTGGCTGAGGTGCACCCATGACCAGCTCTGAAACCAGATTGCATAGCAGAGAAGGTATGGTGAGATTCGAAATGGTCGGTAATCTGTTTGTTGACTTGACTTTCGAAGACCTTAGAAAGGCATGGTAGGATAGATATAGGTCTGTAGCAGTTTGGGTCAAGAGTGTCCCCCCCCTTTGAAGAGGGGGATGACCGCAGCTGCTTTCCAATCTTTGGGAATCTCAGACGACACGAAAGAGAGGTTGAACAGGCTAGTAATAGGGGTGGCAACAATTTCGGCAGATCATTTTAGAAAGAAAGGGTCCAGATTGTCTAGCCCGGCTGATTTGTAGGGGTCCAGATTTTGCAGCTCTTTCAGAACATCAGCTGAATGGCTTTGGGAGAAGGAGAAATGGGGAAGGCTTGGGCGAGTTGCTGTTGGGGGTGCAGTGCTGTTGACCGGGGTAGGAGTAGCCAGGTGGCCAGCCGTAGGAAAATACTTATTGAAATTCTCAATTATGGTGGATTTATCAGTGGTGACAGTGTTTCCTATCTTCAGTGCAGTGGGCAGCTGGGAGGAGGTGTTCTTATTCTCCATGGACTTTACAGTGTCCCAGAACTTTTTTGAGTTAGTGTTGCAGGAAGCAAATTTCTGCTTGAAAAAGCTAGCCTTGGCTTTTCTAACTGCCTGTGTATAATGGTTTCTAGCTTTGTTCGATGCTAATGCAGAACGCCATAGGATGTTTTTGTGTTGGTTAAGGGCAGTCAGGTCTGGGGAGAACCAAGGGCTATATCTGTTCCTGGTTCTAAATTTCTTGAATGGGGCATTTTTATTTAAGATGGTTTAGAGAGGCATTTTGAAAAAATATCCAGGCATCCTCTACTGACGGGATGAGATCAATATCCTTCCAGGATACCCCGGCCAGGTCGATTAGAAAGGCCTGCTCGCTGAAGTGTTTCAGGGAGCGTTTTACAGTGATGAGTGGAGGTCGTCTGACCGCTGACCCATTACGGATGCAGGCAATGAGGCAGTGATCGCTGAGATCTTGGTTGAAGACAGCAGAGGTGTATTTAGAGGGGAAGTTGGATAGGATGATATCTATGAGGGTGCCCGTGTTTAAGGCTTTGGGGAGGTACCTGGTAGGATCATTGATAATTTGTGTGAGATTGAGGGCATCAAGTTTAGATTGTAGGATGGCTGGGGTGTTAAGCATGTTCCAGTTTAGGTCGCCTAGCAGCACGAGCTCTGAAGATAGATGGGGGGCAATCAGTTCACATATGGTGTCCAGAGCACAGCTGGGGGCAGAGGGTGGTCTATAGCAGGCGGCCACGGTGAGAGACTTGTTTTTAGAGAGGTGGATTTTTAAAAGTAGAAGTTCAAATTGTTTGGGTACAGACCTGGATAGTAGGACAGAACTCTGCAGGCTATCTTTGCAGTAGATTGCAACACCGCCCCCTTTGGCAGTTCTATCTTGTCTGAAAATGTTGTAATTTGGAATTAAAATGTCTGAATTTTTGGTGGTCTTCCTAAGCCAGGATTCAGACACAGCTAGAACATCCGGGTTGGCAGAGTGTGCTAAAGCAGTGAATAGAACAAACTTAGGGAGGAGGCTTCTAATGTTAACATGCATGAAACCAAGGCTATTACGGTTACAGAAGTCATCAAAAGAGAGCGCCTGGGGAATAGGAGTGGAGCTAGGCACTGCAGGGCCTGGATTCACCTCTACATCGCCAGAGGAACAGAGGAGGAGTAGAATAAGGGTGCGGCTAAAAGCAATAAGAATTGGTCGTCTAGAACGTCTGGAACAGAGGGTAAAAGGAGGTTTCTGGGGGCGATAAAATAGCATCAAGGTATAATGTAAAGACAAAGATATGGTAGGATGTGAATACAGTGGAGGTAAACCTAGGTATTGAGTGATGAAGAGAGAGATATTGTCTCTAGAATCATCATTGAAACCAGGAGATGTCATTGCATGTGTGGGTGGTGGAACTAATAGGTTGGATAAGGTATAGTGAGCAGGACTAGAGGCTCTACAGTGAAATAAGCCAATAAACACTAACCAGAACAGCAATGGACAAGACATTGACATTAAGGAGAGGCATGCTTAGTCGAGTGATCAAAAGGGTCCAGTGAGTGGAGAGGTTGGTTGGGGGTCACGGCGATTTAGACAGCTAGCCAGGCCATCGGTAGCAAGCTAGCATAGGATGGAGGTATGTTGTTAGCCACCTCTTGCGTTCGGTCAGTAGATTAGTGGGTTTCCGTGTGGTAGAGGGGATTAATCCAAATCACATAACAACAACAAAAATAAGAACAATAGATATAGTTATAGAGGCCCAAGAAGAAAACATAATAATAATAAAAATAAATAAATTGTCCGATTGTCTATTCAGATAGCAGCCGGAAAGACAGCTAACGGTTAAATGTAATGGACACAGGGAATGAAGAATAGAAAACCCAGTTGGATCCAATGATTTTTTACTCTTTTCAGTTGAGCATGGCATGGAATTTGTCAATAAAGTGCAATAATTCCCATCCCGAATTGACCTGACCTGACCCCCATGAGGAACTCTTTCAGGGTCTCAACTTACTCTGCTATCAACTTAAACGTCATGAACAGAGGGAAAACAGGTCTTACCAATGTGGATGATCTTATAGCCCTCCTCAGCTTCTCTCTGATACGTTCTCTCTATCTTTCTGAGGTTCCTCTTCTCCCACTTCTTATTCACCCAGCCCACAGCTCTCCTTCGGATACTTTTATCAGGTGGGAGAATGTCCTCCTTGTCATCTTCCTTCTCCTCTGCAGTGTTCTCTAACTCACCCCTCTTGTACTTCTCAAGGATCTCCCTTCTTTCCTCTTCCGCCATCTCCTCTCTTTTGTTTTCCTCTATTATCTTCTCTCTCTCTGATTGAAGCTAAATGAAATTCCCAATACCATTTGTGTAGTGTTACAACAATGTTGTCTCAGATGTTTATGCTTGTAGAACCTACAAATGAGTAATGCAATTATTTACAAATTGCAGATACAGTTAACAACAACACCATCAGTAGCTCCAGCAGTTGTTTGAGTCTGTTGATCTCCTGCATTTTTCTTTGGTTCTCCTTCGTTTCTGTGGCTCTCTGGCTCTGACTCCCTCTGACACTCTGCCTTCCTGAGTCTCAGTCTTCCACTCTTTCATTATACCCCTTTCTACTCTTCTCCTCCTTTCGTCTTTTAAAAGGGCTCGGAGATTGTGTCTCAGACTGTAATTGTTCAATGATCTTGTCCTTCTCCGTTCTACCATTCCTCTTCTTCTTTTCCTCCTCCCAGAGGCACACGGGAGGCACACTTGAAGTCTGTCCATCTCCTTCTGATTTCGGATCGTACGATCCTTCCCCCTCAACTCAAGCATGTGGGCTTCCTTCTCTGTACAGGTCTTCTTCTCTTCCCTCAGGAACTGAACCTCCATCTCTGCCTGCTTGTAGCTGGGAGCAAAGGTATGTCAACACATTATTTAGGAAGTGAACTCGACAATTTACTACAGTGTTAAAATAATAATTAAACTTCTGTTCAATTAAACTTCCTTTAATAACAAAACTAACACAACTGTGACTTAACAGTAGGTGAATGTGATGAGTTGACTGTCCATGATGGCCAGAGGTGGGTCATGTGTCACTCTGGTCCAGGGCGTTACGTACAGCTTGCAGACACTGAGCCTTCCTTCAGCAAACCGCACATAATGCCCTGGACCAGAGCTAGGTTATTATGAGTTCTAATATGATTTCCTGACCACTTTGAAGTTAAATCATGCAAGAACATTTGAATTTTACCCACTAATAGAACAAACATTTACATCACTTAGCAGACACTCTCATCAAGGAGTGATTTACAGGAGCAAATAGGGTTAAGTGACTAGCTCAAGGACAGATTTTTCACCTAGTGAGCTTGGAGATTCAAACCAGCAACTGTAACGGATGTGAAACGCTAGCTTAGTTAGCGGTGGTGCGCACTAAATAGCGTTTCAATCGGTGACGTCACTTGCTCAGAGACCTTTTATTTATTTATTTCACCTTTATTTAACCAGGTAGGCAAGTTGATAACACCTTTATTTAACCAGGTAGGCAAGTTGATAACACCTTTATTTAACCAGGTAGGCAAGTTGAGAACAAGTTCTCATTTACAATTGCGACCTGGCCAAGATAAAGCAAAGCAGTTTGACACATACAACGACACAGAGTTACACATGGAGTAAAACAAACATACAGTCAATAATACAGTATAAACAAGTCTATCTATATACGATGTGAGCAAATGAGGTGAGATAAGGGAGGTAAAGGCAAAAAGGCCATGGTGGCAAAGAAAATACAATATAGCAAGTAAAACACTGGAATGGTAGATTTGCAATGGGAGAATGTGCAAAGTAGAAATAAAAATAATGGGGGTGCAAAGGAGCAAAATAAATAAAATAGAGTAGGGAAAGAGGTAGTTGTTTGGGCTAAATTATAGGCGGGCTATGTACAGGTGCAGTAATCTGTGAGCTGCTCTGACAGTTGGTGCTTAAAGCTAGTGAGGGAGATAAGTGTTTCCAGTTTCAGAGATTTTTGTAGTTCGTTCCAGTCATTGGCAGCAGAGAACTGGAAGGAGAGGCGGCCAAAGAAAGAATTGGTTTTGGGGGTGACTAGAGAGATATACCTGCTGGAGCGTGTGCTACAGGTGGGAGATGCAATGGTGACCAGCGAGCTGAGATAAGGGGGGACTTTACCTAGCAGGGTCTTGTAGATGACATGGAGCCAGTGGGTTTGGCGACGAGTATGAAGCGAGGGCCAGCCAACGAGAGCGTACAGGTCGCAATGGTGGGTAGTATATGGGGCTTTGGTGACAAAACAGATTGCACTGTGATAGACTGCATCCAATTTGTTGAGTAGGGTATTGGAGGCTATTTTGTAAAGGACATCGCCAAAGTCGAGGATTGGTAGGATGGTCAGTTTTACAAGGGTATGTTTGGCAGCATGAGTGAAGGATGCTTTGTTGCGAAATAGGAAGCCAATTCTAGATTTAACTTTGGATTGGAGATGTTTGATATGGGTCTGGAAGGAGAGTTTACAGTCTAACCAGACACCTAAGTATTTGTAGTTGTCCACGTATTCTAAGTCAGAGTAGTGATGTTGGACAGGCGGGTAGGTGCAGGTAGCGATCGGTTGAAGAGCATGCATTTAGTTTTACTTGTATTTAAGAGCAATTGGAGGCCACGGAAGGAGAGTTGTATGGCATTGAAGCTTGCCTGGAGGGTTGTTAACACAGTGTCCAAAGAAGTGCCGGAAGTATACAGAATGGTGTCGTCTGCGTAGAGGTGGATCAGAGACTCACCAGCAGCGAGAGTCGGTCCAAGAATTGAACCCTGTGGCACCCCCATAGAGACTGCCAGAGGTCCGGACAACAGACCCTCCGATTTGACACACTGAACTCTATCAGAGAAGTAGTTGGTGAACCAGGCGAGGCAATCATTTGAGAAACCAAGGCTGTTGAGTCTGCCGATGAGGATGTGGTGATTGACAGAGTCGAAAGCCTTGGCCAGATCAATGAATACGGCTGCACAGTAATGTTTCTTATCGATGGCGGTTAAGATATCGTTTAGGACCTTGAGCGTGGCTGAGGTGCACCCATGACCAGCTCTGAAACCAGATTGCATAGCAGAGAAGGTATGGTGAGATTCGAAATGGTCGGTAATCTGTTTGTTGACTTGACTTTCGAAGACCTTAGAAAGGCATGGTAGGATAGATATAGGTCTGTAGCAGTTTGGGTCAAGAGTGTCCCCCCCCTTTGAAGAGGGGGATGACCGCAGCTGCTTTCCAATCTTTGGGAATCTCAGACGACACGAAAGAGAGGTTGAACAGGCTAGTAATAGGGGTGGCAACAATTTCGGCAGATCATTTTAGAAAGAAAGGGTCCAGATTGTCTAGCCCGGCTGATTTGTAGGGGTCCAGATTTTGCAGCTCTTTCAGAACATCAGCTGAATGGCTTTGGGAGAAGGAGAAATGGGGAAGGCTTGGGCGAGTTGCTGTTGGGGGTGCAGTGCTGTTGACCGGGGTAGGAGTAGCCAGGTGGCCAGCCGTAGGAAAATACTTATTGAAATTCTCAATTATGGTGGATTTATCAGTGGTGACAGTGTTTCCTATCTTCAGTGCAGTGGGCAGCTGGGAGGAGGTGTTCTTATTCTCCATGGACTTTACAGTGTCCCAGAACTTTTTTGAGTTAGTGTTGCAGGAAGCAAATTTCTGCTTGAAAAAGCTAGCCTTGGCTTTTCTAACTGCCTGTGTATAATGGTTTCTAGCTTTGTTCGATGCTAATGCAGAACGCCATAGGATGTTTTTGTGTTGGTTAAGGGCAGTCAGGTCTGGGGAGAACCAAGGGCTATATCTGTTCCTGGTTCTAAATTTCTTGAATGGGGCATTTTTATTTAAGATGGTTTAGAGAGGCATTTTGAAAAAATATCCAGGCATCCTCTACTGACGGGATGAGATCAATATCCTTCCAGGATACCCCGGCCAGGTCGATTAGAAAGGCCTGCTCGCTGAAGTGTTTCAGGGAGCGTTTTACAGTGATGAGTGGAGGTCGTCTGACCGCTGACCCATTACGGATGCAGGCAATGAGGCAGTGATCGCTGAGATCTTGGTTGAAGACAGCAGAGGTGTATTTAGAGGGGAAGTTGGATAGGATGATATCTATGAGGGTGCCCGTGTTTAAGGCTTTGGGGAGGTACCTGGTAGGATCATTGATAATTTGTGTGAGATTGAGGGCATCAAGTTTGGATTGTAGGATGGCTGGGGTGTTAAGCATGTTCCAGTTTAGGTCGCCTAGCAGCACGAGCTCTGAAGATAGATGGGGGGCAATCAGTTCACATATGGTGTCCAGAGCACAGCTGGGGGCAGAGGGTGGTCTATAGCAGGCGGCCACGGTGAGAGACTTGTTTTTAGAGAGGTGGATTTTTAAAAGTAGAAGTTCAAATTGTTTGGGTACAGACCTGGATAGTAGGACAGAACTCTGCAGGCTATCTTTGCAGTAGATTGCAACACCGCCCCCTTTGGCAGTTCTATCTTGTCTGAAAATGTTGTAATTTGGAATTAAAATGTCTGAATTTTTGGTGGTCTTCCTAAGCCAGGATTCAGACACAGCTAGAACATCCGGGTTGGCAGAGTGTGCTAAAGCAGTGAATAGAACAAACTTAGGGAGGAGGCTTCTAATGTTAACATGCATGAAACCAAGGCTATTACGGTTACAGAAGTCATCAAAAGAGAGCGCCTGGGGAATAGGAGTGGAGCTAGGCACTGCAGGGCCTGGATTCACCTCTACATCGCCAGAGGAACAGAGGAGGAGTAGAATAAGGGTGCGGCTAAAAGCAATAAGAATTGGTCGTCTAGAACGTCTGGAACAGAGGGTAAAAGGAGGTTTCTGGGGGCGATAAAATAGCATCAAGGTATAATGTAAAGACAAAGATATGGTAGGATGTGAATACAGTGGAGGTAAACCTAGGTATTGAGTGATGAAGAGAGAGATATTGTCTCTAGAATCATCATTGAAACCAGGAGATGTCATTGCATGTGTGGGTGGTGGAACTAATAGGTTGGATAAGGTATAGTGAGCAGGACTAGAGGCTCTACAGTGAAATAAGCCAATAAACACTAACCAGAACAGCAATGGACAAGACATTGACATTAAGGAGAGGCATGCTTAGTCGAGTGATCAAAAGGGTCCAGTGAGTGGAGAGGTTGGTTGGGGGTCACAGCGATTTAGACAGCTAGCCAGGCCATCGGTAGCAAGCTAGCATAGGATGGAGGTATGTTGTTAGCCACCTCTTGCGTTCGGTCAGTAGATTAGTGGGTTTCCGTGTGGTAGAGGGGATTAATCCAAATCACATAACAACAACAAAAATAAGAACAATAGATATAGTTATAGAGGCCCAAGAAGAAAACATAATAATAATAAAAATAAATAAATTGTCCGATTGTCTATTCAGATAGCAGCCGGAAAGACAGCTAACGGTTAAATGTAATGGACACAGGGAATGAAGAATAGAAAACCCAGTTGGATCCAATGATTTTTTACTCTTTTCAGTTGAGCATGGCATGGAATTTGTCAATAAAGTGCAATAATTCCCATCCCGAATTGACCTGACCTGACCCCCATGAGGAACTCTTTCAGGGTCTCAACTTACTCTGCTATCAACTTAAACGTCATGAACAGAGGGAAAACAGGTCTTACCAATGTGGATGATCTTATAGCCCTCCTCAGCTTCTCTCTGATACGTTCTCTCTATCTTTCTGAGGTTCCTCTTCTCCCACTTCTTATTCACCCAGCCCACAGCTCTCCTTCGGATACTTTTATCAGGTGGGAGAATGTCCTCCTTGTCATCTTCCTTCTCCTCTGCAGTGTTCTCTAACTCACCCCTCTTGTACTTCTCAAGGATCTCCCTTCTTTCCTCTTCCGCCATCTCCTCTCTTTTGTTTTCCTCTATTATCTTCTCTCTCTCTGATTGAAGCTAAATGAAATTCCCAATACCATTTGTGTAGTGTTACAACAATGTTGTCTCAGATGTTTATGCTTGTAGAACCTACAAATGAGTAATGCAATTATTTACAAATTGCAGATACAGTTAACAACAACACCATCAGTAGCTCCAGCAGTTGTTTGAGTCTGTTGATCTCCTGCATTTTTCTTTGGTTCTCCTTCGTTTCTGTGGCTCTCTGGCTCTGACTCCCTCTGACACTCTGCCTTCCTGAGTCTCAGTCTTCCACTCTTTCATTATACCCCTTTCTACTCTTCTCCTCCTTTCGTCTTTTAAAAGGGCTCGGAGATTGTGTCTCAGACTGTAATTGTTCAATGATCTTGTCCTTCTCCGTTCTACCATTCCTCTTCTTCTTTTCCTCCTCCCAGAGGCACACGGGAGGCACACTTGAAGTCTGTCCATCTCCTTCTGATTTCGGATCGTACGATCCTTCCCCCTCAACTCAAGCATGTGGGCTTCCTTCTCTGTACAGGTCTTCTTCTCTTCCCTCAGGAACTGAACCTCCATCTCTGCCTGCTTGTAGCTGGGAGCAAAGGTATGTCAACACATTATTTAGGAAGTGAACTCGACAATTTACTACAGTGTTAAAATAATAATTAAACTTCTGTTCAATTAAACTTCCTTTAATAACAAAACTAACACAACTGTGACTTAACAGTAGGTGAATGTGATGAGTTGACTGTCCATGATGGCCAGAGGTGGGTCATGTGTCACTCTGGTCCAGGGCGTTACGTACAGCTTGCAGACACTGAGCCTTCCTTCAGCAAACCGCACATAATGCCCTGGACCAGAGCTAGGTTATTATGAGTTCTAATATGATTTCCTGACCACTTTGAAGTTAAATCATGCAAGAACATTTGAATTTTACCCACTAATAGAACAAACATTTACATCACTTAGCAGACACTCTCATCAAGGAGTGATTTACAGGAGCAAATAGGGTTAAGTGACTAGCTCAAGGACAGATTTTTCACCTAGTGAGCTTGGAGATTCAAACCAGCAACTGTAACGGATGTGAAACGCTAGCTTAGTTAGCGGTGGTGCGCACTAAATAGCGTTTCAATCGGTGACGTCACTTGCTCAGAGACCTTTTATTTATTTATTTCACCTTTATTTAACCAGGTAGGCAAGTTGATAACACCTTTATTTAACCAGGTAGGCAAGTTGATAACACCTTTATTTAACCAGGTAGGCAAGTTGAGAACAAGTTCTCATTTACAATTGCGACCTGGCCAAGATAAAGCAAAGCAGTTTGACACATACAACGACACAGAGTTACACATGGAGTAAAACAAACATACAGTCAATAATACAGTATAAACAAGTCTATCTATATACGATGTGAGCAAATGAGGTGAGATAAGGGAGGTAAAGGCAAAAAGGCCATGGTGGCAAAGAAAATACAATATAGCAAGTAAAACACTGGAATGGTAGATTTGCAATGGGAGAATGTGCAAAGTAGAAATAAAAATAATGGGGGTGCAAAGGAGCAAAATAAATAAAATAGAGTAGGGAAAGAGGTAGTTGTTTGGGCTAAATTATAGGCGGGCTATGTACAGGTGCAGTAATCTGTGAGCTGCTCTGACAGTTGGTGCTTAAAGCTAGTGAGGGAGATAAGTGTTTCCAGTTTCAGAGATTTTTGTAGTTCGTTCCAGTCATTGGCAGCAGAGAACTGGAAGGAGAGGCGGCCAAAGAAAGAATTGGTTTTGGGGGTGACTAGAGAGATATACCTGCTGGAGCGTGTGCTACAGGTGGGAGATGCAATGGTGACCAGCGAGCTGAGATAAGGGGGGACTTTACCTAGCAGGGTCTTGTAGATGACATGGAGCCAGTGGGTTTGGCGACGAGTATGAAGCGAGGGCCAGCCAACGAGAGCGTACAGGTCGCAATGGTGGGTAGTATATGGGGCTTTGGTGACAAAACAGATTGCACTGTGATAGACTGCATCCAATTTGTTGAGTAGGGTATTGGAGGCTATTTTGTAAAGGACATCGCCAAAGTCGAGGATTGGTAGGATGGTCAGTTTTACAAGGGTATGTTTGGCAGCATGAGTGAAGGATGCTTTGTTGCGAAATAGGAAGCCAATTCTAGATTTAACTTTGGATTGGAGATGTTTGATATGGGTCTGGAAGGAGAGTTTACAGTCTAACCAGACACCTAAGTATTTGTAGTTGTCCACGTATTCTAAGTCAGAGTAGTGATGTTGGACAGGCGGGTAGGTGCAGGTAGCGATCGGTTGAAGAGCATGCATTTAGTTTTACTTGTATTTAAGAGCAATTGGAGGCCACGGAAGGAGAGTTGTATGGCATTGAAGCTTGCCTGGAGGGTTGTTAACACAGTGTCCAAAGAAGTGCCGGAAGTATACAGAATGGTGTCGTCTGCGTAGAGGTGGATCAGAGACTCACCAGCAGCGAGAGTCGGTCCAAGAATTGAACCCTGTGGCACCCCCATAGAGACTGCCAGAGGTCCGGACAACAGACCCTCCGATTTGACACACTGAACTCTATCAGAGAAGTAGTTGGTGAACCAGGCGAGGCAATCATTTGAGAAACCAAGGCTGTTGAGTCTGCCGATGAGGATGTGGTGATTGACAGAGTCGAAAGCCTTGGCCAGATCAATGAATACGGCTGCACAGTAATGTTTCTTATCGATGGCGGTTAAGATATCGTTTAGGACCTTGAGCGTGGCTGAGGTGCACCCATGACCAGCTCTGAAACCAGATTGCATAGCAGAGAAGGTATGGTGAGATTCGAAATGGTCGGTAATCTGTTTGTTGACTTGACTTTCGAAGACCTTAGAAAGGCATGGTAGGATAGATATAGGTCTGTAGCAGTTTGGGTCAAGAGTGTCCCCCCCCCTTTGAAGAGGGGGATGACCGCAGCTGCTTTCCAATCTTTGGGAATCTCAGACGACACGAAAGAGAGGTTGAACAGGCTAGTAATAGGGGTGGCAACAATTTCGGCAGATCATTTTAGAAAGAAAGGGTCCAGATTGTCTAGCCCGGCTGATTTGTAGGGGTCCAGATTTTGCAGCTCTTTCAGAACATCAGCTGAATGGCTTTGGGAGAAGGAGAAATGGGGAAGGCTTGGGCGAGTTGCTGTTGGGGGTGCAGTGCTGTTGACCGGGGTAGGAGTAGCCAGGTGGCCAGCCGTAGGAAAATACTTATTGAAATTCTCAATTATGGTGGATTTATCAGTGGTGACAGTGTTTCCTATCTTCAGTGCAGTGGGCAGCTGGGAGGAGGTGTTCTTATTCTCCATGGACTTTACAGTGTCCCAGAACTTTTTTGAGTTAGTGTTGCAGGAAGCAAATTTCTGCTTGAAAAAGCTAGCCTTGGCTTTTCTAACTGCCTGTGTATAATGGTTTCTAGCTTTGTTCGATGCTAATGCAGAACGCCATAGGATGTTTTTGTGTTGGTTAAGGGCAGTCAGGTCTGGGGAGAACCAAGGGCTATATCTGTTCCTGGTTCTAAATTTCTTGAATGGGGCATTTTTATTTAAGATGGTTTAGAGAGGCATTTTGAAAAAATATCCAGGCATCCTCTACTGACGGGATGAGATCAATATCCTTCCAGGATACCCCGGCCAGGTCGATTAGAAAGGCCTGCTCGCTGAAGTGTTTCAGGGAGCGTTTTACAGTGATGAGTGGAGGTCGTCTGACCGCTGACCCATTACGGATGCAGGCAATGAGGCAGTGATCGCTGAGATCTTGGTTGAAGACAGCAGAGGTGTATTTAGAGGGGAAGTTGGATAGGATGATATCTATGAGGGTGCCCGTGTTTAAGGCTTTGGGGAGGTACCTGGTAGGATCATTGATAATTTGTGTGAGATTGAGGGCATCAAGTTTAGATTGTAGGATGGCTGGGGTGTTAAGCATGTTCCAGTTTAGGTCGCCTAGCAGCACGAGCTCTGAAGATAGATGGGGGGCAATCAGTTCACATATGGTGTCCAGAGCACAGCTGGGGGCAGAGGGTGGTCTATAGCAGGCGGCCACGGTGAGAGACTTGTTTTTAGAGAGGTGGATTTTTAAAAGTAGAAGTTCAAATTGTTTGGGTACAGACCTGGATAGTAGGACAGAACTCTGCAGGCTATCTTTGCAGTAGATTGCAACACCGCCCCCTTTGGCAGTTCTATCTTGTCTGAAAATGTTGTAATTTGGAATTAAAATGTCTGAATTTTTGGTGGTCTTCCTAAGCCAGGATTCAGACACAGCTAGAACATCCGGGTTGGCAGAGTGTGCTAAAGCAGTGAATAGAACAAACTTAGGGAGGAGGCTTCTAATGTTAACATGCATGAAACCAAGGCTATTACGGTTACAGAAGTCATCAAAAGAGAGCGCCTGGGGAATAGGAGTGGAGCTAGGCACTGCAGGGCCTGGATTCACCTCTACATCGCCAGAGGAACAGAGGAGGAGTAGAATAAGGGTGCGGCTAAAAGCAATAAGAATTGGTCGTCTAGAACGTCTGGAACAGAGGGTAAAAGGAGGTTTCTGGGGGCGATAAAATAGCATCAAGGTATAATGTAAAGACAAAGATATGGTAGGATGTGAATACAGTGGAGGTAAACCTAGGTATTGAGTGATGAAGAGAGAGATATTGTCTCTAGAATCATCATTGAAACCAGGAGATGTCATTGCATGTGTGGGTGGTGGAACTAATAGGTTGGATATGGTTAAATGTAATGGACACAGGGAATGAAGAATAGAAAACCCAGTTGGATCCAATGATTCTTTACTCTTTTCAGTTGAGCATGGCATGGAATTTGTCAATAAAGTGCAATAATTCCCATCCCGAATTGACCTGACCTGACCCCCATGAGGAACTCTTTCAGGGTCTCAACTTACTCTGCTATCAACTTAAACGTCATGAACAGAGGGAAAACAGGTCTTACCAATGTGGATGATCTTATAGCCCTCCTCAGCTTCTCTCTGATACGTTCTCTCTATCTTTCTGAGGTTCCTCTTCTCCCACTTCTTATTCACCCAGCCCACAGCTCTCCTTCGGATACTTTTATCAGGTGGGAGAATGTCCTCCTTGTCATCTTCCTTCTCCTCTGCAGTGTTCTCTAACTCACCCCTCTTGTACTTCTCAAGGATCTCCCTTCTTTCCTCTTCCGCCATCTCCTCTCTTTTGTTTTCCTCTATTATCTTCTCTCTCTCTGATTGAAGCTAAATGAAATTCCCAATACCATTTGTGTAGTGTTACAACAATGTTGTCTCAGATGTTTATGCTTGTAGAACCTACAAATGAGTAATGCAATTATTTACAAATTGCAGATACAGTTAACAACAACACCATCAGTAGCTCCAGCAGTTGTTTGAGTCTGTTGATCTCCTGCATTTTTCTTTGGTTCTCCTTCGTTTCTGTGGCTCTCTGGCTCTGACTCCCTCTGACACTCTGCCTTCCTGAGTCTCAGTCTTCCACTCTTTCATTATACCCCTTTCTACTCTTCTCCTCCTTTCGTCTTTTAAAAGGGCTCGGAGATTGTGTCTCAGACTGTAATTGTTCAATGATCTTGTCCTTCTCCGTTCTACCATTCCTCTTCTTCTTTTCCTCCTCCCAGAGGCACACGGGAGGCACACTTGAAGTCTGTCCATCTCCTTCTGATTTCGGATCGTACGATCCTTCCCCCTCAACTCAAGCATGTGGGCTTCCTTCTCTGTACAGGTCTTCTTCTCTTCCCTCAGGAACTGAACCTCCATCTCTGCCTGCTTGTAGCTGGGAGCAAAGGTATGTCAACACATTATTTAGGAAGTGAACTCGACAATTTACTACAGTGTTAAAATAATAATTAAACTTCTGTTCAATTAAACTTCCTTTAATAACAAAACTAACACAACTGTGACTTAACAGTAGGTGAATGTGATGAGTTGACTGTCCATGATGGCCAGAGGTGGGTCATGTGTCACTCTGGTCCAGGGCGTTACGTACAGCTTGCAGACACTGAGCCTTCCTTCAGCAAACCGCACATAATGCCCTGGACCAGAGCTAGGTTATTATGAGTTCTAATATGATTTCCTGACCACTTTGAAGTTAAATCATGCAAGAACATTTGAATTTTACCCACTAATAGAACAAACATTTACATCACTTAGCAGACACTCTCATCAAGGAGTGATTTACAGGAGCAAATAGGGTTAAGTGACTAGCTCAAGGACAGATTTTTCACCTAGTGAGCTTGGAGATTCAAACCAGCAACTGTAACGGATGTGAAACGCTAGCTTAGTTAGCGGTGGTGCGCACTAAATAGCGTTTCAATCGGTGACGTCACTTGCTCAGAGACCTTTTATTTATTTATTTCACCTTTATTTAACCAGGTAGGCAAGTTGATAACACCTTTATTTAACCAGGTAGGCAAGTTGATAACACCTTTATTTAACCAGGTAGGCAAGTTGAGAACAAGTTCTCATTTACAATTGCGACCTGGCCAAGATAAAGCAAAGCAGTTTGACACATACAACGACACAGAGTTACACATGGAGTAAAACAAACATACAGTCAATAATACAGTATAAACAAGTCTATCTATATACGATGTGAGCAAATGAGGTGAGATAAGGGAGGTAAAGGCAAAAAGGCCATGGTGGCAAAGAAAATACAATATAGCAAGTAAAACACTGGAATGGTAGATTTGCAATGGGAGAATGTGCAAAGTAGAAATAAAAATAATGGGGGTGCAAAGGAGCAAAATAAATAAAATAGAGTAGGGAAAGAGGTAGTTGTTTGGGCTAAATTATAGGCGGGCTATGTACAGGTGCAGTAATCTGTGAGCTGCTCTGACAGTTGGTGCTTAAAGCTAGTGAGGGAGATAAGTGTTTCCAGTTTCAGAGATTTTTGTAGTTCGTTCCAGTCATTGGCAGCAGAGAACTGGAAGGAGAGGCGGCCAAAGAAAGAATTGGTTTTGGGGGTGACTAGAGAGATATACCTGCTGGAGCGTGTGCTACAGGTGGGAGATGCAATGGTGACCAGCGAGCTGAGATAAGGGGGGACTTTACCTAGCAGGGTCTTGTAGATGACATGGAGCCAGTGGGTTTGGCGACGAGTATGAAGCGAGGGCCAGCCAACGAGAGCGTACAGGTCGCAATGGTGGGTAGTATATGGGGCTTTGGTGACAAAACAGATTGCACTGTGATAGACTGCATCCAATTTGTTGAGTAGGGTATTGGAGGCTATTTTGTAAAGGACATCGCCAAAGTCGAGGATTGGTAGGATGGTCAGTTTTACAAGGGTATGTTTGGCAGCATGAGTGAAGGATGCTTTGTTGCGAAATAGGAAGCCAATTCTAGATTTAACTTTGGATTGGAGATGTTTGATATGGGTCTGGAAGGAGAGTTTACAGTCTAACCAGACACCTAAGTATTTGTAGTTGTCCACGTATTCTAAGTCAGAGTAGTGATGTTGGACAGGCGGGTAGGTGCAGGTAGCGATCGGTTGAAGAGCATGCATTTAGTTTTACTTGTATTTAAGAGCAATTGGAGGCCACGGAAGGAGAGTTGTATGGCATTGAAGCTTGCCTGGAGGGTTGTTAACACAGTGTCCAAAGAAGTGCCGGAAGTATACAGAATGGTGTCGTCTGCGTAGAGGTGGATCAGAGACTCACCAGCAGCGAGAGTCGGTCCAAGAATTGAACCCTGTGGCACCCCCATAGAGACTGCCAGAGGTCCGGACAACAGACCCTCCGATTTGACACACTGAACTCTATCAGAGAAGTAGTTGGTGAACCAGGCGAGGCAATCATTTGAGAAACCAAGGCTGTTGAGTCTGCCGATGAGGATGTGGTGATTGACAGAGTCGAAAGCCTTGGCCAGATCAATGAATACGGCTGCACAGTAATGTTTCTTATCGATGGCGGTTAAGATATCGTTTAGGACCTTGAGCGTGGCTGAGGTGCACCCATGACCAGCTCTGAAACCAGATTGCATAGCAGAGAAGGTATGGTGAGATTCGAAATGGTCGGTAATCTGTTTGTTGACTTGACTTTCGAAGACCTTAGAAAGGCATGGTAGGATAGATATAGGTCTGTAGCAGTTTGGGTCAAGAGTGTCCCCCCCCTTTGAAGAGGGGGATGACCGCAGCTGCTTTCCAATCTTTGGGAATCTCAGACGACACGAAAGAGAGGTTGAACAGGCTAGTAATAGGGGTGGCAACAATTTCGGCAGATCATTTTAGAAAGAAAGGGTCCAGATTGTCTAGCCCGGCTGATTTGTAGGGGTCCAGATTTTGCAGCTCTTTCAGAACATCAGCTGAATGGCTTTGGGAGAAGGAGAAATGGGGAAGGCTTGGGCGAGTTGCTGTTGGGGGTGCAGTGCTGTTGACCGGGGTAGGAGTAGCCAGGTGGCCAGCCGTAGGAAAATACTTATTGAAATTCTCAATTATGGTGGATTTATCAGTGGTGACAGTGTTTCCTATCTTCAGTGCAGTGGGCAGCTGGGAGGAGGTGTTCTTATTCTCCATGGACTTTACAGTGTCCCAGAACTTTTTTGAGTTAGTGTTGCAGGAAGCAAATTTCTGCTTGAAAAAGCTAGCCTTGGCTTTTCTAACTGCCTGTGTATAATGGTTTCTAGCTTTGTTCGACGCTAATGCAGAACGCCATAGGATGTTTTTGTGTTGGTTAAGGGCAGTCAGGTCTGGGGAGAACCAAGGGCTATATCTGTTCCTGGTTCTAAATTTCTTGAATGGGGCATTTTTATTTAAGATGGTTTAGAGAGGCATTTTGAAAAAATATCCAGGCATCCTCTACTGACGGGATGAGATCAATATCCTTCCAGGATACCCCGGCCAGGTCGATTAGAAAGGCCTGCTCGCTGAAGTGTTTCAGGGAGCGTTTTACAGTGATGAGTGGAGGTCGTCTGACCGCTGACCCATTACGGATGCAGGCAATGAGGCAGTGATCGCTGAGATCTTGGTTGAAGACAGCAGAGGTGTATTTAGAGGGGAAGTTGGATAGGATGATATCTATGAGGGTGCCCGTGTTTAAGGCTTTGGGGAGGTACCTGGTAGGATCATTGATAATTTGTGTGAGATTGAGGGCATCAAGTTTAGATTGTAGGATGGCTGGGGTGTTAAGCATGTTCCAGTTTAGGTCGCCTAGCAGCACGAGCTCTGAAGATAGATGGGGGGCAATCAGTTCACATATGGTGTCCAGAGCACAGCTGGGGGCAGAGGGTGGTCTATAGCAGGCGGCCACGGTGAGAGACTTGTTTTTAGAGAGGTGGATTTTTAAAAGTAGAAGTTCAAATTGTTTGGGTACAGACCTGGATAGTAGGACAGAACTCTGCAGGCTATCTTTGCAGTAGATTGCAACACCGCCCCCTTTGGCAGTTCTATCTTGTCTGAAAATGTTGTAATTTGGAATTAAAATGTCTGAATTTTTGGTGGTCTTCCTAAGCCAGGATTCAGACACAGCTAGAACATCCGGGTTGGCAGAGTGTGCTAAAGCAGTGAATAGAACAAACTTAGGGAGGAGGCTTCTAATGTTAACATGCATGAAACCAAGGCTATTACGGTTACAGAAGTCATCAAAAGAGAGCGCCTGGGGAATAGGAGTGGAGCTAGGCACTGCAGGGCCTGGATTCACCTCTACATCGCCAGAGGAACAGAGGAGGAGTAGAATAAGGGTGCGGCTAAAAGCAATAAGAATTGGTCGTCTAGAACGTCTGGAACAGAGGGTAAAAGGAGGTTTCTGGGGGCGATAAAATAGCATCAAGGTATAATGTAAAGACAAAGATATGGTAGGATGTGAATACAGTGGAGGTAAACCTAGGTATTGAGTGATGAAGAGAGAGATATTGTCTCTAGAATCATCATTGAAACCAGGAGATGTCATTGCATGTGTGGGTGGTGGAACTAATAGGTTGGATAAGGTATAGTGAGCAGGACTAGAGGCTCTACAGTGAAATAAGCCAATAAACACTAACCAGAACAGCAATGGACAAGACATTGACATTAAGGAGAGGCATGCTTAGTCGAGTGATCAAAAGGGTCCAGTGAGTGGAGAGGTTGGTTGGGGGTCACGGCGATTTAGACAGCTAGCCAGGCCATCGGTAGCAAGCTAGCATAGGATGGAGGTATGTTGTTAGCCACCTCTTGCGTTCGGTCAGTAGATTAGTGGGTTTCCGTGTGGTAGAGGGGATTAATCCAAATCACATAACAACAACAAAAATAAGAACAATAGATATAGTTATAGAGGCCCAAGAAGAAAACATAATAATAATAAAAATAAATAAATTGTCCGATTGTCTATTCAGATAGCAGCCGGAAAGACAGCTAACGGTTAAATGTAATGGACACAGGGAATGAAGAATAGAAAACCCAGTTGGATCCAATGATTTTTTACTCTTTTCAGTTGAGCATGGCATGGAATTTGTCAATAAAGTGCAATAATTCCCATCCCGAATTGACCTGACCTGACCCCCATGAGGAACTCTTTCAGGGTCTCAACTTACTCTGCTATCAACTTAAACGTCATGAACAGAGGGAAAACAGGTCTTACCAATGTGGATGATCTTATAGCCCTCCTCAGCTTCTCTCTGATACGTTCTCTCTATCTTTCTGAGGTTCCTCTTCTCCCACTTCTTATTCACCCAGCCCACAGCTCTCCTTCGGATACTTTTATCAGGTGGGAGAATGTCCTCCTTGTCATCTTCCTTCTCCTCTGCAGTGTTCTCTAACTCACCCCTCTTGTACTTCTCAAGGATCTCCCTTCTTTCCTCTTCCGCCATCTCCTCTCTTTTGTTTTCCTCTATTATCTTCTCTCTCTCTGATTGAAGCTAAATGAAATTCCCAATACCATTTGTGTAGTGTTACAACAATGTTGTCTCAGATGTTTATGCTTGTAGAACCTACAAATGAGTAATGCAATTATTTACAAATTGCAGATACAGTTAACAACAACACCATCAGTAGCTCCAGCAGTTGTTTGAGTCTGTTGATCTCCTGCATTTTTCTTTGGTTCTCCTTCGTTTCTGTGGCTCTCTGGCTCTGACTCCCTCTGACACTCTGCCTTCCTGAGTCTCAGTCTTCCACTCTTTCATTATACCCCTTTCTACTCTTCTCCTCCTTTCGTCTTTTAAAAGGGCTCGGAGATTGTGTCTCAGACTGTAATTGTTCAATGATCTTGTCCTTCTCCGTTCTACCATTCCTCTTCTTCTTTTCCTCCTCCCAGAGGCACACGGGAGGCACACTTGAAGTCTGTCCATCTCCTTCTGATTTCGGATCGTACGATCCTTCCCCCTCAACTCAAGCATGTGGGCTTCCTTCTCTGTACAGGTCTTCTTCTCTTCCCTCAGGAACTGAACCTCCATCTCTGCCTGCTTGTAGCTGGGAGCAAAGGTATGTCAACACATTATTTAGGAAGTGAACTCGACAATTTACTACAGTGTTAAAATAATAATTAAACTTCTGTTCAATTAAACTTCCTTTAATAACAAAACTAACACAACTGTGACTTAACAGTAGGTGAATGTGATGAGTTGACTGTCCATGATGGCCAGAGGTGGGTCATGTGTCACTCTGGTCCAGGGCGTTACGTACAGCTTGCAGACACTGAGCCTTCCTTCAGCAAACCGCACATAATGCCCTGGACCAGAGCTAGGTTATTATGAGTTCTAATATGATTTCCTGACCACTTTGAAGTTAAATCATGCAAGAACATTTGAATTTTACCCACTAATAGAACAAACATTTACATCACTTAGCAGACACTCTCATCAAGGAGTGATTTACAGGAGCAAATAGGGTTAAGTGACTAGCTCAAGGACAGATTTTTCACCTAGTGAGCTTGGAGATTCAAACCAGCAACTGTAACGGATGTGAAACGCTAGCTTAGTTAGCGGTGGTGCGCACTAAATAGCGTTTCAATCGGTGACGTCACTTGCTCAGAGACCTTTTATTTATTTATTTCACCTTTATTTAACCAGGTAGGCAAGTTGATAACACCTTTATTTAACCAGGTAGGCAAGTTGATAACACCTTTATTTAACCAGGTAGGCAAGTTGAGAACAAGTTCTCATTTACAATTGCGACCTGGCCAAGATAAAGCAAAGCAGTTTGACACATACAACGACACAGAGTTACACATGGAGTAAAACAAACATACAGTCAATAATACAGTATAAACAAGTCTATCTATATACGATGTGAGCAAATGAGGTGAGATAAGGGAGGTAAAGGCAAAAAGGCCATGGTGGCAAAGAAAATACAATATAGCAAGTAAAACACTGGAATGGTAGATTTGCAATGGGAGAATGTGCAAAGTAGAAATAAAAATAATGGGGGTGCAAAGGAGCAAAATAAATAAAATAGAGTAGGGAAAGAGGTAGTTGTTTGGGCTAAATTATAGGCGGGCTATGTACAGGTGCAGTAATCTGTGAGCTGCTCTGACAGTTGGTGCTTAAAGCTAGTGAGGGAGATAAGTGTTTCCAGTTTCAGAGATTTTTGTAGTTCGTTCCAGTCATTGGCAGCAGAGAACTGGAAGGAGAGGCGGCCAAAGAAAGAATTGGTTTTGGGGGTGACTAGAGAGATATACCTGCTGGAGCGTGTGCTACAGGTGGGAGATGCAATGGTGACCAGCGAGCTGAGATAAGGGGGGACTTTACCTAGCAGGGTCTTGTAGATGACATGGAGCCAGTGGGTTTGGCGACGAGTATGAAGCGAGGGCCAGCCAACGAGAGCGTACAGGTCGCAATGGTGGGTAGTATATGGGGCTTTGGTGACAAAACAGATTGCACTGTGATAGACTGCATCCAATTTGTTGAGTAGGGTATTGGAGGCTATTTTGTAAAGGACATCGCCAAAGTCGAGGATTGGTAGGATGGTCAGTTTTACAAGGGTATGTTTGGCAGCATGAGTGAAGGATGCTTTGTTGCGAAATAGGAAGCCAATTCTAGATTTAACTTTGGATTGGAGATGTTTGATATGGGTCTGGAAGGAGAGTTTACAGTCTAACCAGACACCTAAGTATTTGTAGTTGTCCACGTATTCTAAGTCAGAGTAGTGATGTTGGACAGGCGGGTAGGTGCAGGTAGCGATCGGTTGAAGAGCATGCATTTAGTTTTACTTGTATTTAAGAGCAATTGGAGGCCACGGAAGGAGAGTTGTATGGCATTGAAGCTTGCCTGGAGGGTTGTTAACACAGTGTCCAAAGAAGTGCCGGAAGTATACAGAATGGTGTCGTCTGCGTAGAGGTGGATCAGAGACTCACCAGCAGCGAGAGTCGGTCCAAGAATTGAACCCTGTGGCACCCCCATAGAGACTGCCAGAGGTCCGGACAACAGACCCTCCGATTTGACACACTGAACTCTATCAGAGAAGTAGTTGGTGAACCAGGCGAGGCAATCATTTGAGAAACCAAGGCTGTTGAGTCTGCCGATGAGGATGTGGTGATTGACAGAGTCGAAAGCCATGGCCAGATCAATGAATACGGCTGCACAGTAATGTTTCTTATCGATGGCGGTTAAGATATCGTTTAGGACCTTGAGCGTGGCTGAGGTGCACCCATGACCAGCTCTGAAACCAGATTGCATAGCAGAGAAGGTATGGTGAGATTCGAAATGGTCGGTAATCTGTTTGTTGACTTGACTTTCGAAGACCTTAGAAAGGCATGGTAGGATAGATATAGGTCTGTAGCAGTTTGGGTCAAGAGTGTCCCCCCCCTTTGAAGAGGGGGATGACCGCAGCTGCTTTCCAATCTTTGGGAATCTCAGACGACACGAAAGAGAGGTTGAACAGGCTAGTAATAGGGGTGGCAACAATTTCGGCAGATCATTTTAGAAAGAAAGGGTCCAGATTGTCTAGCCCGGCTGATTTGTAGGGGTCCAGATTTTGCAGCTCTTTCAGAACATCAGCTGAATGGCTTTGGGAGAAGGAGAAATGGGGAAGGCTTGGGCGAGTTGCTGTTGGGGGTGCAGTGCTGTTGACCGGGGTAGGAGTAGCCAGGTGGCCAGCCGTAGGAAAATACTTATTGAAATTCTCAATTATGGTGGATTTATCAGTGGTGACAGTGTTTCCTATCTTCAGTGCAGTGGGCAGCTGGGAGGAGGTGTTCTTATTCTCCATGGACTTTACAGTGTCCCAGAACTTTTTTGAGTTAGTGTTGCAGGAAGCAAATTTCTGCTTGAAAAAGCTAGCCTTGGCTTTTCTAACTGCCTGTGTATAATGGTTTCTAGCTTTGTTCGACGCTAATGCAGAACGCCATAGGATGTTTTTGTGTTGGTTAAGGGCAGTCAGGTCTGGGGAGAACCAAGGGCTATATCTGTTCCTGGTTCTAAATTTCTTGAATGGGGCATTTTTATTTAAGATGGTTTAGAGAGGCATTTTGAAAAAATATCCAGGCATCCTCTACTGACGGGATGAGATCAATATCCTTCCAGGATACCCCGGCCAGGTCGATTAGAAAGGCCTGCTCGCTGAAGTGTTTCAGGGAGCGTTTTACAGTGATGAGTGGAGGTCGTCTGACCGCTGACCCATTACGGATGCAGGCAATGAGGCAGTGATCGCTGAGATCTTGGTTGAAGACAGCAGAGGTGTATTTAGAGGGGAAGTTGGATAGGATGATATCTATGAGGGTGCCCGTGTTTAAGGCTTTGGGGAGGTACCTGGTAGGATCATTGATAATTTGTGTGAGATTGAGGGCATCAAGTTTAGATTGTAGGATGGCTGGGGTGTTAAGCATGTTCCAGTTTAGGTCGCCTAGCAGCACGAGCTCTGAAGATAGATGGGGGGCAATCAGTTCACATATGGTGTCCAGAGCACAGCTGGGGGCAGAGGGTGGTCTATAGCAGGCGGCCACGGTGAGAGACTTGTTTTTAGAGAGGTGGATTTTTAAAAGTAGAAGTTCAAATTGTTTGGGTACAGACCTGGATAGTAGGACAGAACTCTGCAGGCTATCTTTGCAGTAGATTGCAACACCGCCCCCTTTGGCAGTTCTATCTTGTCTGAAAATGTTGTAATTTGGAATTAAAATGTCTGAATTTTTGGTGGTCTTCCTAAGCCAGGATTCAGACACAGCTAGAACATCCGGGTTGGCAGAGTGTGCTAAAGCAGTGAATAGAACAAACTTAGGGAGGAGGCTTCTAATGTTAACATGCATGAAACCAAGGCTATTACGGTTACAGAAGTCATCAAAAGAGAGCGCCTGGGGAATAGGAGTGGAGCTAGGCACTGCAGGGCCTGGATTCACCTCTACATCGCCAGAGGAACAGAGGAGGAGTAGAATAAGGGTGCGGCTAAAAGCAATAAGAATTGGTCGTCTAGAACGTCTGGAACAGAGGGTAAAAGGAGGTTTCTGGGGGCGATAAAATAGCATCAAGGTATAATGTAAAGACAAAGATATGGTAGGATGTGAATACAGTGGAGGTAAACCTAGGTATTGAGTGATGAAGAGAGAGATATTGTCTCTAGAATCATCATTGAAACCAGGAGATGTCATTGCATGTGTGGGTGGTGGAACTAATAGGTTGGATAAGGTATAGTGAGCAGGACTAGAGGCTCTACAGTGAAATAAGCCAATAAACACTAACCAGAACAGCAATGGACAAGACATTGACATTAAGGAGAGGCATGCTTAGTCGAGTGATCAAAAGGGTCCAGTGAGTGGAGAGGTTGGTTGGGGGTCACGGCGATTTAGACAGCTAGCCAGGCCATCGGTAGCAAGCTAGCATAGGATGGAGGTATGTTGTTAGCCACCTCTTGCGTTCGGTCAGTAGATTAGTGGGTTTCCGTGTGGTAGAGGGGATTAATCCAAATCACATAACAACAACAAAAATAAGAACAATAGATATAGTTATAGAGGCCCAAGAAGAAAACATAATAATAATAAAAATAAATAAATTGTCCGATTGTCTATTCAGATAGCAGCCGGAAAGACAGCTAACGGTTAAATGTAATGGACACAGGGAATGAAGAATAGAAAACCCAGTTGGATCCAATGATTTTTTACTCTTTTCAGTTGAGCATGGCATGGAATTTGTCAATAAAGTGCAATAATTCCCATCCCGAATTGACCTGACCTGCTATCAACTTAAACGTCATGAACAGAGGGAAAACAGGTCTTACCAATGTGGATGATCTTATAGCCCTCCTCAGCTTCTCTCTGATACGTTCTCTCTATCTTTCTGATGTTCCTCTTCTCCCACTTCTTGTTCACCCAGCCCACAGCTCTCCTTCAGATACTTTTATCAGGTGGGAGAATGTCCTCCTTGTCATCTTCCTTCTCCTCTGCAGTGTTCTCTAACTCACCCCTCTTGTACTTCTCAAGGATCTCCCTTCTTTCCTCTTCCGCCATCTCCTCTCTTTTGTTTTCCTCTATTATCTTCTCTCTCTCTGATTGAAGCTAAATGAAATTCCCAATACCATTTGTGTAGTGTTACAACAATGTTGTCTCAGATGTTTATGCTTGTAGAACCTACAAATGAGTAATGCAATTATTTACAAATTGCACAGATACAGTTATCAACAACAACAGTAATGATATTAAAAAGGAAGTGGATATTCAACCAGCAGAAGAAAGGCATAGGGTTTGAGATAAATTAAGGTTAAAGGTTCAGTACCTAGGTTTGGGTTAAGGTAAAGGTTAGGTATAGTTTCAGTGAGGTTAAGGTAAGGGTTAAGGAAAGGAATAAAAGTTAACATTGGGTTAGCGTACCGCTGTCTGCCACTATTCATTTTCAGCTGGGTAAATATACACTGCCTTTTAATAATAACAATGACATGTCTTACGTGGGCCAGTTGTAGGTTCACCATCAGTAGCTCCAGCAGTTGTTTGAGTCTTTTGATCTCCTGCAGTTTTCTTTGGTTCTCCTTCGTTTCTGTGACTCTCCCTCTGACACTTATGAGGTTTCTGTGTTATGCACTATAGCCCATTACCATATATATGATTGAATATTATCTGCTGTTGGCTTGTGTGGATGTATGTATGTGTTATGCAACATAGCTGACTTGAAACATTGTTAAAGGTGTCAGGGCCAGGGGACTTTCTCATGATGGAAAAATACAGAAGACAGGGCACATTCAGAGCGTGGGGTTGCAGAACAAGCGGTCTTTTGTTAGATAACAGGAGCCAGGTGCGAGATAACGGTATGGAGCATGAGAGCCTGGATGTTCTTCACAGCAACACTTACATCTATCAACAGAAGCGCCAAGAGGCGGGGACCCGCCTGAGCGCCTGCAATAGGCTGGGCAAGTTTAAACCACGCCCAGCCTCTACTGTGATAGGCCAACAGACGGGTTGGAACTGTCTATTACAGTATAAAGAATACTGTTTTACATACATCTTGTCAGTTCTCTGTTTTGCCCTGCGAGGTGGGACAGAGAAAATTGCATTTACCACTTATTGCTTAGCTAATAAAAAATACATAGTATACAATCGATGACTCATTGTCATATTTATCCTGTTACCAGATTCGAATTGACGCAACTCTAGCACACTCTACCTTCCTGAGTCTCAGGATTTCAGTCTTCCACTCTTTCATTATACCCCTTTCTACTCTTCTCCTCCTTTCGTCTTTTAAAAGGGCTCTGAGGTGGTCTGTCTCAGACTGTAATTGTTCAATGATCTTGTCCTTCTCTGTTCCACCATTCCTCTTCTTCTTTTCCTTCTCCCAGAGGCACACTTGAAGTCTGTCCATCTCCTTCTGATTTCGGATTGTTCGATTCTTCCCCCTCAACTCAAGCATGTGGGCTTCCTTCGCTGTACAGGTCTTCTTCTCTTCCCTCAGGAAGTGAACCTCCATCTCTGCCTGCTTGTAGCTGGGAGCAAAGGAATGTCAACACATTATTTAGGAAGTGAACTCAGACAATTTACTACAATATTAAAATAATAATTCAACTTCTGCTCAATTTAACTGTCTTTAATAACAAAACTAACACAACTGTGACTTAACAGTAGGTGAATGTGATGAGTTGACTGTCCATATTGGCCTGAGGTGGGTAATGTGTCACTCTGGTCCAGGGCGTTACGTACAGCTTGCAGACACTGAGCCTTCCTTCAGCAAGCCGCACATAACGCCATGGACCAGAGCTTGGTTATGTGATGAATGACTTACAGACTGTTCCACATGATAGGAGGGGGTAAGAAGACAGTCCCAGTAGGAGACGGAGATCGTCCAGAAGAAGAAGAGGTGTCCATCTCCTCAGAGACTGCAGGAAAGGTCTACAAGTTTTATTTCTGGAAAATAAAGAGATGCCTTCGTTCAGCAACAATGTGTGTTTCTATGTTTCTGTCACTAGATGGTGCCATTGTACACAACATTTACTCACCAGGTCAGTGAATTCAGAAACAGTCTTCAGAGTTGAGTCCTCAAGCGCTAGCCTACAACCCATCATGCATCAGCACAACTAATATAATAATACCTCATCACAACTTCATAATCACAGTACACCTGGATTGTGTTCACAAAGTGTTTCAGGGTAGGAGTGCTGATCTAGGATCAGGTCGCCTCCTGTCCATCAAAACGTATTCAGTTTAATTTAAAAGACCAAACTGATTATTGATCAGCACTCCTTCTATGAGACTTTGTGATTATGAGTGTTGCGTCATTTGGAACGCTTGAGCGTCATAATCCGTTCACCGCGCCTGCTTGATTGACAGCTAGGGGTTCTCCTGCGCACCAGTGTCCAAAAGTCGATAATGTTTAGCTACTCATAATTGATAAAGTCATTTATAACTATTTTCACTTGACTTTTATTTAGTGTATTTTTGCCTAAGGTTATTTGGAATTCTATGTTGTGTGATTTGTCTTTGTATGGGCCTAAAGTTCAATGAAATACAAACAGCAACCATAGCCTACAAACATTTCCCACACAAATACAGATGTGGGTGTTCAGTGAGAACACAAAATAATAACAGAACAGTCATAACTGTACAAACAAACATACAATCACAACTCTGGTGCACCTGTCCAGGTCGAACTGTACTATACTGTACATATCGGTCACATTAATGACATTGCACTCAGGAAAGTTTTCTGTAGGCTATTGGGGAGATGCGCATAGCCCGTTGAGTTGTCACGTTCCAGTCCAAACATGACCTGGGATGTGAGAAGGGAGCTATTCTATAACACATGTAGATGACATGTTGTCTTTCTATGTAGATTATATTTTGGTTTTATATTTCATATTTGATTGATGATTAGGCCTATGACTTTTGATTCCACTTTGGCTACCTTGCACCATATTGTCCTCTCTTGCTATATCTTAAACTTTATGCCCTTGTGCAGATCTTCTCTCTAAACAATATTCATGATAGTTTGAATGAGTTGAGTAAACTACACTGTTGTTAGCTTCTCAGTCTGTACTGTACTGTCCCTGGAAGACTCTCCACATAGTTCACCTAGATCCAGTCCACTTTGTACCACTGGTCAACTAATCATCCAAACCTCTGATTAGTGAATCAGGTGTGCTGGTGGTGGAATACATGATATGAACTGGTTAGGGGGAGGACAGGTTTGAGAAGGGAAAGACTAAATTGACTTTTCTGACCAACATCCCAATGACAGCCCATCTGGCCAAAACTTAAAACAGACTCTAACCTTAACCCTAACATTAACCAAACCCTTAAGCCTTAAAGGTAGTCTCATCAGTCATCAGACTGTAGTTTCTCCCTGTGTGTCCAGTAAACCTCCTCTAATCATGGGTGTGATTCATACTGTAGTTTCTCCCTGTGTGTCCAGTAAACCTCCTCTTATCATGGGTGTGATTCAGACTGTAGTTTCTCCCTGTGTGTCCAGTAAACCTCCTCTCATCATGGGTGTGATTCAGCCTGTAGTTTCTCCCTGTGTGTCCAGTAAACCTCCTCTCATCATGGGTTTGATTCAGACTGTAGTTTCTCCCTGTGTGTCCAGGAAACCTCCTCTCATCATGGGTGGGATTCAGGCTGAAGCTGGAGAGGCCAGTAGCAACCACCCTGACCACTTTATTACTAGCTGGGGCTGGATAGTATCTCTAGAGTTACAGTAAGGCATTTCCATGTAAAATGATTGTCTATTAGGTATTGGTTGTGAAATTGTTAGATATTACTTGTTAGATATTGCTGTACTTTCAGAACTAGAAGCACAAGCATTTCGCTACAGTCGCAATAACATTTGCTAACCATGTGTTGTGAAGTGTAAAATTTGATTTGATTTGAGCACCAACGCATCGTTCATAGGAGCATGTGTAATTGGCTGTCAAATGAAATCTAAGACTGTATAGTTTTGGTAAATGTAATTCTAGATCCATTTTTCAACCAGTGAAGGCTTTGATTTCTGGGTCAACAGATGGAAAAGGGATCTTAGAAAACATCACCAGAAAAAGTCTTAAAAGGTCCAATATCAGAACTACATAAAAACAGAATCATGTTGACATAAAGACCCCTGACTACTAATATCAACACTTACATTTGGTTTTGGAGAAATCATTAACCTTCTTTAAGTTTCAGAAATATTACCTTGTGCCTTGTAATTCCGTTACCAAAAACCCACATAACTTCAAGATATTTTCACATTTGTCATTGTGAGGAGGGGGATAATGAAAGTTCACAGAAGTAATGGTGGAGCTAACAATTAGTTCTAGTGATTTTTCTGATGTATATTTTTTGCGTGAATTATTAAGTGATTAAAACTCGTAATTCCGTTACCAAAATGCTAGTGGAATTACCAAGAAATCTGTAACCGAATTACTGCAACTGAATTGGCTGAAATGGGAAATCATAATAGTCACAAACCACAATTGGGTCACCTGGTACTGTCCTCCTTTCCACTGGCATATTGTTCAGCTCATAACAGTTTTCTTTCTCTTCTCTGGTGGTCAAATTAACAGTGTTAAAACATTCTGTCTGGACAATCTCTCTCTGCATGCTGAGAGTGTTTGGTGCATGCTGGGAATTGTATGAGTGAGTGTTGTGTAGAGTTACATATCCTGCTTTTTCTTTTACATGTATTTTTCTTGGTGGTGTCTTTTTTCTCTTCCTATGCATCATTGAGGTTATCAGTATTTTTATTTAGTTGTTGTGGTAGAATTAAGTACATTGTTTTTCGTGTTGAAATTGGCTTTGGCGGGGGTGGCGACCCACATGGGGATGCCGTCCCTGTCACTTCAGCACGGCTTCAGGTGTGTTACTGAAGCTACTGTCACTGTGGAGGAGTTTCTGGTCGCCGTAGGAGAGAAGGTGGGATATGAGAATGTTGCTTATGCGTCACGGATGAATAAAGGGGTGGTGGTTTTGCTTAAAGAAGAGAGTCTTGTAGATCGTATGGTTGAGCATGGTGTACTTCTTAAAGAAGAGAGTCTTGTAGATCGTATGGTTGAGCATGGTGTACTTCTTAAAGAAGAGAGTCTTGTAGATCGTATGGTTGAGCATGGCGTACTTCTTAAAGGAATGTTTATTCAAGTTACGGCGCTTTTCTCTCCGTCAACAAGGGTAACGATTTCGAATGTACCGCCGTTTATACCCAATGAGCTGTTGGAGCATCCCTCAGAACATCCCTCAGAACTCACCACATTCTGAGGGTGCCACTGGTGGCACAAGCATGTCAGAGCTAACCTTTGGAGAAGAAATGTGCTTCTAGTTCTGACAATGCAGTAATAACCAACAAGTAATCTAACTAACAATTCCAAAACTACTGTCTTGTACACAGTGTAAGGGGATAAAGAATATGTACATAAGGATATATGAATGAGTGATGGTACAGAGCAGCATAGGCAAGATACAGTAGATGGTATCGAGTACAGTATATACATATGAGATGAGTATGTAAACAAAGTGGCATAGTTAAAGTGGCTAGTGATACATGTATTACATAAGGATACAGTCGATGATATAGTACAGTATATACGTATGCATATGAGATGAATAATGTAGGGTAAGTAACATTATATAAGGTAGCATTGTTTAAAGTGGCTAGTGATATATTTACATAATTTCCCATAAATTCCCATTATTAAAGTGGCTGGAGTTGAGTCAGTGTCAGTGTGTTGGCAGCAGCCACTCAATGTTAGTGGTGGCTGTTTAACAGTCTGATGGCCTTGAGATAGAAGCTGTTTTTCAGTCTCTCGGTCCCAGCTTTGATGCACCTGTACTGACCTCGCCTTCTGGATGATCGCGGGGTGAACAGGCAGTGGCTCGGGTGGTTGATGTCCTTGATGATCTTTATGGCCTTCCTGTGACATCGGGTGGTGTAGGTGTCCTGGAGGGCAGGTAGTTTGCCCCCGATGATGCGTTGTGCAGACCTCACTACCCTCTGGAGAGCCTTACGGTTGAGGGCGGAGCAGTTGCCGTACCAGGCGGTGATACAGCCCGCCAGGATGCTCTCGATTGTGCATCTGTAGAAGTTTGTGAGTGCTTTTGGTGACAAGCCGAATTTCTTCAGCCTCCTGAGGTTGAAGAGGCGCTGCTGCGCCTTCTTCACAATGCTGTCTGTGTGAGTGGACCAATTCAGTTTGTCTGTGATGTGTATGCCGAGGAACTTAAAACTTGCTACCCTCTCCACTACTGTTCCATCGATGTGGATAGGGGGGTGTTCCCTCTGCTGTTTCCTGAAGTCCACAATCATCTCCTTAGTTTTGTTGACGTTGAGTGTGAGGTTATTTTCCTGACACCACACTCCGAGGGCCCTCACCTCCTCCCTGTAGGCCGTCTTGTCGTTGTTGGTAATCAAGCCTACCACTGTTGTGTCGTCCGCAAACTTTATGATTGAGTTGGAGGCGTGCGTGGCCATGCAGTCGTGGGTGAACAGGGAGTACAGGAGAGGGCTCAGAACGCACCCTTGTGGGGCCCCAGTGTTGAGGATCAGCGGGGAGGAGATGTTGTTGCCTACCCTCACCACCTGGGGGCGGCCCGTCAGGAAGTCCAGTACCCAGTTGCACAGGGCGGGGTCGAGACCCAGGGTCTCGAGCTTGATGACGAGCTTGGAGGGTACTATGGTGTTGAATGCCGAGCTGTAGTCAATGAACAGCATTCTCACATAGGTATTCCTCTTGTCCAGATGGGTTAGGGCAGTGTGCAGTGTGGTTGAGATTGCATCGTCTCTGGACCTATTTGGGCGGTAAGCAAAATGGAGTGGGTCTAGGGTGTCAGGTAGGGTGGAGGTGATATGGTCCTTGACTAGTCTCTCAAAGCACTTCATGATGACGGAAGTGAGTGCTACGGGGCGGTAGTCGTTTAGCTCAGTTACCTTAGCTTTCTTGGGAACAGGAACAATGGTGGCCCTCTTGAAGCATGTGGGAACAGCAGACTGGTATAGGGATTGATTGAATATGTCCGTAAACACACCGGCCAGCTGGTCTGCGCATGATCTGAGGGCGCGGCTGGGGATGCCGTCTGGGCCTGCAGCCTTGCGAGGGTTAACACGTTTAAATGTCTTACTCACCTCGGCTGCAGTGAAGGAGAGACCGCATGTTTTCGTTGCAGGCCGTGTCAGTGGCACTGTATTGTCCTCAAAGCGGGCAAAAAAGTTATTTAGTCTGCCTGGGAGCAGGACATCCTGGTCCGTGACTGGGCTGGATTTCTTCCTGTAGTCCGTGATTGACTGTAGACCCTGCCACATGCCTCTTGTGTCTGAGCCGTTGAATTGAGATTCTACTTTGTCTCTGTACTGACGCTTAGCTTGTTTGATAGCCTTGCGGAGGGAATAGCTGCACTGTTTGTATTCGGTCATGTTACCAGACACCTTGCCCTGATTAAAAGCAGTGGTTCGTGCTTTCAGTTTCACGCGAATGCTGCCATCAATCCACGGTTTCTGGTTAGGGAATGTTTTAATCGTTGCTATGGGAACGACATCTTCAATGCACGTTCTAATGAACTCGCACACCGAATCAGCGTATTCGTCAATGTTGTTGTCTGACGCAATACGAAACATGTCCCAGTCCACGTGATGGAAGCAGTCTTGGAGTGTGGAGTCAGCTTGGTCGGACCAGCGTTGGACAGACCTCAGCGTGGGAGCCTCTTGTTTTAGTTTCTGTCTGTAGGCAGGGATCAACAAAATGGAGTCGTGGTCAGCTTTTCCGAAAGGGGGGCGTGGCAGGGCCTTATATGCGTCGCGGAAGTTAGAGTAACAATGATCCAAGGTCTTTCCACCCCTGGTTGCGCAATCAATATGCTGATAAAATTTAGGGAGTCTTGTACATGTAGACTATAGCCTGTTTTAGAGAAATGTAATCATCAAATATTGTAAGAGCTTTCATTGTCTGCTTATATGCAGTTATGACTTGGTGTACAGGGAGAATACTGTAAGAATGGCCCATGTTCAAAATTCTGTCGCTGTACATTTCAAAAGTGCTGAACAAATAGTTATATTGACGACGTCCATCCTAGGTCTCTCATTGTCTTAATCTAAATTACAGATATCCTGTAGTCCACTCGTTGTCCCCTTATGCCATAGTTTGTACATCTCAATTGTCAGTAGAAACCACATTTGTTTAAGCAAGTCAGCCATATCAGCTATGTTTTTTAAAAAGGATTCTCTCCATGGTGCTGAAAAGAAAGCTCTGCTGTTGGGACAGCTTTATGTCGACCCTAACAGTTTGTGGGCACCGTTTGTTAAATTTATAGTGCAATTAATGTATTGTTTAGTGTTGTGTTGTGTAGTGGCTTTGCTGGCATTCATCTAAAACATTTTGGGGGAGTTTTCCCCACCAAGATGTACATGCTGCAATCACCACTGGGTGGGTGAATTATAACACACCAACCCTGTTACCTATAGATAGACAGTCTAGAAATGTTTAAACTATTTACATGTGTTTGGTAAGCTTGCATTCCATTCCCCCTGTCACATGGGGATCTATGGTTGATTCTAGATGAAATAGTCAACTCTGTTACAGTCAACCCTGTCACTTTATTTGACACTTTATAGGCACTTACTATAGTATGTATTTGTTACTTTGAGATGGAAAACATGTTTTTTATTAAGTTGAACATGTGCTCCTTATGACATATTGTTAGAATTAGGTGAAATATAAAGTTACACCCCCCAAAAGGTACTCAATTGGTACTGAACTGGAGGAGTACTGAACTGGAGGTGGGAGAGCTAACGATGCATCTACTGTTGCTCTCTCCTCCGATTCTTAGAGAAGCTATTTCAATCTGATATTTCTCCTATGGTCTAAAATAGATGTGTATAGAGGACTCCTCTGTAATATAACATGTCACACATTGTATCAAACTGATGGAATGTTAGGTGTCTCATTGAAAGTCTAACATCTACCATGACTACTGGATGTTTCAATTCTAATAAATAACAAAACAATCCACACCGTAACAACAATATTGCTTTTTTACTAAATGCTTTTATTAAAGAGTAAAACTTTGCAAACAAAAAGGACATCATCAAACATCACTGGCCTGACTTGAGCAGCTCTGCCCGGGGATGGAGCCAGCAACTTAGCTGCTACCGGTCCGGTCCAGGCTACCTGCAGACCTCCTCCTCCACTGGTCTGAGGGGAGGACTTCTGAAACCATTTCCATTTTTGGGATATTTTCTAGGACTGTAGAGGTGGTAAGCAGAGATGAATTTAACTAGGATAACTAGGATACAGAGGAGAGTCTCTGTTCTTGGAAGGAGGGTCACTGACCTTCGATGGTTTGTTGCCTGATAAAGAGGATACTTGCTGGCTTGAGGAGACTATAATGTTTTGAGGAAGAAATGTGGCTCGATGACTTAAAGAGGAGGAGGAATTATTGGGCGACACTTTTAATTACCAACGTAACCTCAGTGGAACTGTGGCTTCATCGAGTTCCAGCTCTAGGCAGACAGCACGTCAGGAAGGCTGTAAGACATCACAGAGACAGGTAAGTATCTATATATTTACATGTGTGATGCATGTACACTAAACCCTCACAGTTGGATAATGTCACTTTTTAAAGTGATGACATGTATATTACCAGTGTAAAACATGAATAGATGTTTAAACATTCTTTACCCCATCCTAATTTTCTTCCAGATGCTTGGCTTTTTCTTTGTCTTGGAGATTCGCTCTGATGTTTCAACCTCATCTGGAGCTTCTAGCTGCTGGCTGTCTGGCCCCCCTTGATGGTTCTCTGGCCCCTCCTGCTGGTTCTCTGAACTCCCCTCCTGGTTCTCTGCCCATGCCTGTTGCCTCCTTGGCCTTTCCTGGTGGCCATCAGCAGATCCAGTGGGCTCTTGGCTTACTTGTTGGCCATTGGCCCACCCGGGCAACTCCTGACCGTGGTTGTAATCGTGGCTGTGTTGGGTGGATAGACACCGGGTGTTGATTTGAGCATCAGCCTCCAGATTCATCTGCTCCAGGTAGTTTTCCTTCATCCTCTCCCTCTCCTCCTTCAGTTGTTGATGAGTCTGTTTTTTAAGCAGGGACCACTCTCTCCACTGCTTATTGAAATCCTCCATCTTCTTCCTTCTCTCCTCAGCCTTCAGCAGCTCCTTCCTCTTCTCCCTCTCTCTCTCTGCCCGGGTCATGGTGGATGTTAGCCTTGTGTGTCCAGGGATGGCTGGGAGGGGAGAAGAAGTAGAGTTCACATTCATCTTAGTGGATCTGGTATCAACTTAAATGTAATGGACACAGGGAATGAAGAATAGAAAACACAATTGAATCTCAATGATTCTTTACTCTTTTCAGTTGAGCAAGGCATGGAATTTGTCAATAAAGTGCAATAATTCCCATCCCGAATTGACCTGGCCCTAAGTTGAACATGAGTCCAGAATGGCACCTATTCTTTGTATAGTGCCAGGGCATATGTGATCGCTTAGGGCCACATGGCCACTAGTAGCCCCCGGATCCCCCCAAAACACGTTTTTGTGTGTGTGTTTTTAGGAACTCTTTCTGGGTCTCTACTTAGTCTTGAGAGTTAGACTAGTAGATGACACAAGGTACCATTTAAAAACGTGGTTGTTATCAGCAGTATTTTTCTTGTTATGTCAGTCAGTCACTCAATGAGCCATGTCAGCTAACATATTCTTTGGACAGTAGTTTTATATTGAAACAATGATGCAACATGATGACTGGTGTGGAACAAATGTGTGTAGAGGAGACTAAAGAGGATGATGTCATAAGTAGAGGGAAAACAGGTCTTACCTATGTGGACGATCTTATGGCCCTCCTCAGCCTCTCTCTGATACGTTCTCTCTATCTTTCTGAGGTTCCTCTTCTCCCATTTTTTATTCACCCAGCCCACGGCTCTCCTTCGGATACTTTTATCGGGTGAGAGAATGCCCTCCTTGTCATCTTCTTTTTCCTCCTCCTCTAACTCACCCCTCTTGTACTCAAGGATCTCCCTTCTTTCCTCTTCCACCATCTCCTCTCTTTTTTTTGCCTGTATTATTTTTTCTCTATCTCTGATTAAAGATAAATGGCATTTAATGGCTTTCTTTCTCTCCTCCTCTCTCTCTTCCTCTCTCTGCCTCTCCTCCTCTCTTAGTCTCAACATTTCTTTCTGTCTAGCAATTTCAATCTCTTGTTTTTTATCCTGCTCCTCTTGTTGTCTTGCCCTCTCCTGTTTTCTTTCCATCTCCAGCCGTCTTTCCTCCTTCTCCCTCCTGATTTGTTGTCCTCTTTCTATGTGTTCTCGTTCCCCCTTCAACACTTCTAACCTCCTCTCTTTACGCCTATTGAAGACTTCCCGTGCTTTTGCTTTAACATTAACTACTACATGTTTCTTCATGCTTACTTCCTTTCCTCTCTCTTCTCTTTCCCTGTACTCTTCCTCTGCTTCCTTAATCACTTCCTGCTTTTCTTCCATCTCTCTCTCCTGTTCTATCTCCAGTTCATTCTGTCCCTCAATTTCCCCCAAAATATTTTTCTGCCCTTCCTTTCTTCTTCCTGCTTCCTCCCTTTCTCTCATAATCATCTTTTCTTTCTCCATCTCTTTCTGTTGCTGATCTTTTAATTCCATCTCTCTTTGATTGTCATTGTCTTTCTCCCTTTCTTTCTCCTTCTCCTTTTGTTTCTGTCTCTCCTCTTGTTGTTGTCGTCTGTGTATCTCTTCTATCTCTCTCTGTCTCTTGTTCTCCCTCTCTCTTCCCTCCTTCTCCATGTCAATTTGCTTCTGTTTCCATATATTTTCTTCTTCTTGATCTCTCTCAAACATTATCTTTCTCTCCACTTGTTGTTGTCGTCTTTCTTTCTCTCCAATCTCTCTCTGTCTCTCTTTCTCTTTTGATCTCTCTCTGTCTCTCTTCTTCTCTTTCTTCCTCTTCCATCTCTATTTGCTTCTGTTTAAATAGTTGTTCTTCATTCTCTCTTTCAATCTCTTTCTGTCTCTCTTCTTCTCTTTCTTTCTCTTCCATCTCTATTTTCTTCTGTTTACATCTTTCTTCTTCATTCTCTCTTTCAATCTCTTTCGGTCTCTCTTCTTCTCTTCCGATATGTTTTTGTCTCTTTTCCATGATCTTTCTTTTGATCTCTCTCTGTCTCTCTTTCTCCTTCTCTTGTACATCCTCTTCCATCTCTTTTTGCTTCTGTTTACACATTTCTTCATCATTCTCTCTTTTGATCTCTCTCTGTCTCTCTTCTTCTCTTTCTTCCTCTTCCATCTCTATTTGCTTCTGTTTAAATAGTTGTTCTTCATTCTCTCTTTCAATCTCTTTCTGTCTCTCTTCTTTTCTTTCGATATGTTTTTGTCTCTTTTCCATTATCTTTCTTTTGATCTCTCTCTGTCTCTTCTCCCTCTCTCGTTCTTCCTCTTCCATCTCTATTTGCTTCTGTTTACATCTTTCTTCTTCAATCTCTCTTTCAATCTCTCTCTGTCTCTCTTCTTCTCTTTCCATAATTTTCTGTCTCTTCTCCATTCTCTTCCTTTTGATCTGTCTCTGTCTCTCTTTCTCCCTCTCTCTTTCTTCCTCTTCCATCTCTATGTGCTTCTCTTTGCGTCTCTCCTCTTCTTCTTCTCTCTCCATCTCCTTCTTCTTCTCATCTTCTTCTTGTCTCTGTTTTGGTATTTTCTCCATTCTCTTTCTTTCTACCTCTTTCTGTTTGTTGTGCTCACCCTCCATCTTCTCCTCCATGTCCATTTGGTTCTGTTTCCATTTATATTTGTCTGTTTCCATATTTTCTAATTCTATCTGCTGTTCCTTGATTTTCTTGAAGACTTCCTCCAATTCAGACGTATTTTTGTCATTGATGAGGGCTGTCTCCATCTCCATCTCTCTCTCCACTCTATTTTTCATCTCCTCTTCACTTCGTCTCCAATCATTTTCTCTCTCTCTGTCTCTATCAAATGTTCTCTCTGGTTCAGTCTCGTCTTTCAATCTAATCTCTTCTTTCATTCTCACAACCTCTCTGTCTAACACTAGTACATTTTGGTTAACCTGTTTCACTCTCTCATTCTGTCTTCTAAACGCTTCTTTCGCTCTTTCAAATTTGATTTTGTATTGAATCTCTTTTGTTGTCATATCTTCTTTCAGTCTCTCAACCTCTCTCTCTAACTCTTTTACCTTTTCGTTAACCAGTTTGACTTTCTCATTCTCTGCAATACGCATGTCTCTTTCTCTTTCAAATATGATTTCCTTCTCAATCTCTTTCAATCTCTCAATTTCTCGTTTTAACACTTTTATCGTTTCTTCTGCCTGTTCCACTTTCTTCTTCATTTCTTGTCTTTCCAATTCTGCTTTTCTCTTCCTTTCCATCTCCCTTTCTCTCTCTTTTTCCCTCTCTCTTTCCCTCTCTCTTCCTGTCTCAATAGGTTTGTTGTTCCAGGCCATTCTTGGTCGCTGCTCCTCCATGACTTTCTGCCATATCCTCAATCTCTCAATCTCTTGCTTCATTTTAAAAGGTTAAATTAGTGATAATCTATTACCAAGACATACTTTCAAAGGATTTGCAGAGAATGATACACAGAACTACAACCTACAACCAAGAGCTAGGTAATTGAATCAAACACTGGACAACATCAATAGCAGGGTCATGTTGATCAATTCATCTGGACAATTCATTGTCAATTAATGTATTGACATGGTTTGAAAAAATTATGAGACATTTTATGGAATCAATTATGTCCAAAATGTGTACAAATACAAACACACAACCTTCTTGCCCATTCAGTTAGGGGTTTGAGAAATTCCTGTTACAATTTGTGTGATGTTACAACAATGTTGCCTCTGATGTTTATGCTTGTAGAAATTACGCCTACAAATGATGTTTCACTAATGCAGTTATTTACAACCTGCACAGATACAGTTATCAACAACAACAACAGTAATGACGTTAATAAGGAAGTGGATATTCAACCGGCAGAAGAAAGGCATAGGGGTTGAGATAAAGGATGGTTAGGTTCAGGACCTAGGGTTGGGTTAAGGTAAAGGTTAGGTATAGTTTCAGTGAGGTTAAGGTAAGGAATAAAAGTTAACATTGGGTTAGCGTACCGCTGTCTGCCACTATTCATTTTCAGCTGGGTAAATATACACTGCCTTTTAATAATAACAATGACATGTCTTACGTGGGCCAGTTGTAGGTCCACCATCAGTAGATCCAGCAGTTGTTTGAGTCTGTGGATCTCCTGCAGTTTTCTCTGGTGCTCCATTGCTTCTGTGGCTCTCTCTGCTTCCCTCTGTCTCTCTGCTTCTCTCTGTCTCTCTGCCTCCCTCTGTCTCTCTGCTTCCCTCTCTCTCTCTGCCTCCCTCTGTCTCTCTGCTTCTCTCTGTCTCTCTGCTTCTCTCTGTCTCTCTGCTTCTCTCTGTCTTTCTGCATCTCTCTGGCTCTCTGCCTCCCTCTGGCTCTCTGACTCCCTCTGACTCTCTGCCTCCCTCAGTCTCAGGATCTCAGCCTTCCACTCTTTCATGATACCCCTTTCTACTCTTCTTCTCCTCCTTTCATCTTTTAAAAGGGCTCGGAGATGGTCTGTCTCAGACTGTAATTGTTCAATGATCTTGTCCTTCTCCGTTCCACCATTCCTCTTCTTCTTTTCCTCCTCCCAGAGGCACACTTGAAGTCTGCCCATCTCCTTCTTCTGATTTCGGATCGTTCGATCCTTCCCCATCAACTCAAGCATGTGGGCTTCCTTCTCTGTACAGGTCTTCTTCTCTTCTCTCGGGAAGTAAACCTCCATCTCTGCCTGCTTGTAGCTGGGAGCAAAGGAATGTCAACACATTATTTAGGAAGTGAACTCAGACAATTTACTACAATATTAAAATAATAATTTAACTTCTGCTCAATTTAACTGTCTTTAATAACACAAATCACACAACTGTGACTTACAGTACGTGAATGTGATGAGTTGACTGTCCATGATGGCCAGAGGTGGGTAATGTGTCACTCTGGTCCAGGGCGTTACGTACAGCTTGCAGACACTGAGCCTTCCTTCAGCAAGCCGCACATAATGCCCTGGACCAGAGCTAGGTTATGTGATGAATGACTTACAGACTGTTCCACATGATAGGAGGGGGTAAGAAGACAGTCCCAGTAGGAGACGGAGATCGTCCAGAAGAAGAAGAGGTGTCCATCTCCTCAGAGACTGCAGGAAAGGTCTACACGTTTTATTTCTGGAAAATAAAGAGATGCCTTCGTTCAGCAACAATGTGTGTTTCTATGTTTCTGTCACTAGATGGTGCCATTGTACACAACATTTACTCACCAGGTCAGTGAATTCAGAAACAGTCTTCAGAGTTGAGTCCTCAAGCTCTAGCCTACAACCCATCATGCATCAGCACAACTAATATAATAATACCTCATCACAACTTCATAATCACAGTACACCTGGATTGTGTTCACAAAGTGTTTCAGGGGAGGAGTGCTGATCTAGGATCAGGTCGCCTCCTGTCCATCAAAACGTATTCAGTTTAATTTAAAAGACCAAACTGATTATTGATCAGCACTCCTTCTATGAGACTTTGTGAATATGAGCCTATGTGAAAGAACCTTTCTGGCATATGGTGGCTAGACAGTACACAGACAATTTAGATAGTCCGACAGACAGACAGAAGAGTAGATACAGATGGAGTGATTGATAGCAACAGAAATAACGAAGCGGATGGTTAATGTATTGTAAACTTTTGTAAATATTTGACTCACCTCAAATCACACGTGTCAAACCTCAGTTTTAGTGTTGAACCGAATAATATCCTCGGCATTAACTTTCTCTGGTCTGGAGCTGTATTGTTGCGTCATTTGAAACGCTTGAGCGTCATAATCAATTCACCGCGCCTGCTTGATTGACAGCTAGGGGTTCTCCTGCGCATCAGTGTCCAAAAGTCGATAATGTTTAGCTACTCATAATTGATAAAGTCATTTATAACTATTTTCACTTGACTTTTATTTCGTGCATTTTTGCCTAAGGTTATTTGGAATTCTATGTTGTGTGATTTGTCTTTGTATGGGCCTAAAGTTCAATGAAATACAAACAGCAACCATAGCCTACAAACATTTCCCACACAAATACAAATGTGGGTGTTTAGTGAGAACACAAAATAATAACATTACAGCCATAACTGTACAAACAAACATACAATCACAACTCTCTCCCCACTATTTATTATTTCTGCAGTGAGGATTCACCCCCTTTAGATAATGGTGTTGTAATTTATCTACAGAAAAACGTTGTTCTGATCTCAACAAGCAGTAGTAGCAGTATGCAAATCACAGAGCCAGATGAATGGCTCTTTCACCGATGCAATTCGGTTCCCGAGGTTCAACAAAAAGATCCGTTCAAAAAGAGCCGTTCGTTCGTGAACGACACATCACCACACTGTTGTTCTCCACCATTTCGTTTCGTGAGCTGGAGGAGCGTTCGTCCAACTTCTCATCCAAGTAAATGGCAGCAGCGCATCATCCATCCGATGAACTCCCAAGGGACTGGGAGGATAGTTTACGATGCAACAAGCGTTTGGGGAGGACATTCATTGTAACGCAATGACTGTTTTTAAATTCTTGAGGGACTCTTGTTCCAGGGGAAATCTCAGCAGCGATGTCTCTGCTGTGTGTCAGAGGTGGGATCTTTTCCTTCTTCACTATGCTTATTATACTGTACATATCGGTCACATTAATGACATTGCACTCAGGAAAGTTTTCTGTAGGCTATTGGGGAGATGCGCATAGCCCGTTGAGTTGTCACTTTCCAGTCCAAACTTGACCTGGGATGTGAGAAGGGAGCTATTCTATAACACATGTAGATGACATGTTGTCTTTATATGTAGATTATATTTTGGTTTTATATTTCATATTTGATTGATGATTAGGCCTATGACTTTTGATTCCACTCTGGCTACCTTGCACCATATCTTAAACTTAAGATCTTCTCTCTAAACAATATTCATGATAGTTTGAATGAGTTGAGTAAACTAGACCGTTGTTAGCTTCTCAGTCTGTACTGTATTGTCCCTGGAAGACTCTCCACATAGTTCACCTAGATCCAGTCCACTTTGTTCCACTGGTCAACTAATCATCCAAACCTCTGATTAGTGAATCAGGTGTGCTGGTGGTGGAATACATGATATGAACTGGTTAGGTGGAGGACAGGTTTGAGAAGGGAAAGACTAAATGGACTTTTCTGACCAACATCCCATTGACAGCCTGTCTGGCCAAAACTTAGAACGGACTCTAACCTAAACACTAACAATAACCCTAACATTAACACTAACATTAACCCTAACATGAACCCTAACATGAACCCTAACCTAAACACTAACAATAACCCTAACATTAACTCTAACATTAACACTAACAATAACCAAACCCTTAAGCATTAAAGGTAGTCTTAAAGGCGCTCTCCCAAGATGGCATAGCAGTTCAGACGTATTTTTGTCCTCGTCCTGTCGTGTCCCGTATATATATATATATATATATTTACAACTTTTTTCACATACATTTTTAATTTTCCAAAAACTCATCTTCAGAACACTCTCCTGCAATCCGTTTCACCAATTTATATTTATATAAAAAAGTATTATTTACCTCAGATCTGTGATCCTCCGAGAGGCTAGCCAGAAATTAGCCAGAAGCTAGCCGGGAGCTAGCCAGAAGCTGGTCCAGAAGCTACTCTGAAGCTGGTTCAGGGGCTAGTTCAGAAGCTAGTTAGCTTATTTACTGGCTAATCGTTGGTACTCAGCTGACCACGGTTTGTGGTCATCGGCTGTCCTTTGGCTCGAGAATCTATCGCCAGTTTTGTACGGCGCGGTGCAGCGCAGCGCGGCTCGGAGCGGAACATATCGGACCAATTTTTCTCTCCATGTCCCTGGATTTCGGCCGCTGGCTCTGGACGTCCATGCCTGGATCTCGCAGCTAGCTAGCTGCTATCCGTGTGACTATCGGCTTTCGTCGATTCCGGAGCTAACATCAATTGTTCCGGAGCTAGCCAGCTGAAGAGTTCCATCAATCACTCCTGGGCTGCAGTCACCTATCCGGACCCGTTTTGCTGCCTACGCCTAACTTTCAGATATTTTCACATTTGTCTTTGTGAGGAGGGGGATAATGAAAGTTCACAGAAGTAACCAGTAATGGTGGAGCTAACAATTAGTTCTAGTGATTTTTCTGATGTATATTTTTTGGGTGAATTATTAAGTGATTAAAACTCGTAATTCCGTTACCAAAATGCTAGTGGAATTACCAAGAAATCTGTAACTGAATTACTGCAACTGAATTGGCTGAAATGGGAAATCATGGTCACAAACCACAATTGGGTCACCTGGTACGGTCCTCCTTTCCACTGGCATATTGTTCAGCTCATAACTGTTTTCTTTCTCTTCTCTACCCATAGGTTAGAGTTTTTTGCTTTACGCTGGGCCGTCTGTGAGAAGTTTAGTCATTGGCTAAGGGGCAAGCCTTTTACTGTATGGACAGACAACAACCCATTAACGTACATCCTGTCCAAGCCCAAATTGGACGCCTGTGAACAGAGATGGGTTGCTAAACTCGCTCCATTCGAGTTTGACATCAAGTACATCCCCGGTCCCAAAAATGTAATTGCTGATGCACTCAGTAGACAGCCATTTGTGCAGCCGAGCGCTCTCCACCGCATCACAAGGGTTCCATACAAGGCCTTGCTGGAAGAAGCTGCAGGAGTACGTGCTGAGAAGGTGCAAGATGTGTTCCGCTGGTCGAACCACCCATTCGACCTCGAAAGCTGCTCACCGTCAATTGAGGTAAATGCCTGTGAAATTGTCATGGACTGCCAAACTACCTCCTATCCTTCTCCTGGTTCTCTGTCAAAGGAAGCGGTGTCAGCAGTCCTGAGGTCGCAAGAGGAGGCTGGTCTACAGAACTGTGCTCTGCTACTGCCTCAGCTCCCTCAGTCACTGGTGCCATCTGAGATGTCAGATGTGAGAGTGCTATCCCGTGATGACCTGATATCAAAGCAGCGCCAGGATGACGCTCTCGCCAGAGTTGTCTTCTACGTGGACAGGGACCGTAGACTTTCTAGGAGGGAACGTGGCCATGAACCACTCGAGGCTCTGCCGATTCTGAAGACCTGGGAGAAGCTCACTCTGAAAATGGGTGTACTATATCGCGTTACCAAACGCGGACTTCTGATCTGCTGAAGACTCCAACAAGTCCTTGGATGTTCTGGTCGTCACTGATCATTTTACTAAGATGGCCCATGCCTTCTTGTGTCCGAACCAATCAGCTAAAGCAGTGGCCCTTCAGCTGTGGAACAACATCTTCTGTGTGTATGATTTACCTCGTCATATCCACTCTGACCAAGGGGAAAACTTTGAAAGTAAATTGATTGCTGAGTTGTTGAGTGCTGCAGGAGTCCAGAAGTCCACACACCTCCCTACCATCCGATGGGGAATGGGGGAGTCGAAAGGTTCAGTAGAACGCTGGGGAACACGATCAGGGCTTTACCTACGAGAGCGAAGCACAGGTGGCCCCAGAAGCTGAAGTCGTTGACCTTCGCCTACAACTGTACAGTCCATGAAACCATGGGCCACGCCCCTTTCCAGTTGATGTTTGGGAGAACCCCACGTCTGCCTGTGGACATGATGTTTGGTACTGTGCTGCAAGACTCAGAGGTTGTAGACTATGACGAGTACATCAAGTCCCTGACGAGAGACCTGAGGGAGGCCATGGAGACGGTACAGGTGTCGACAACCAAACAGCTAAAGAGGCATGTGGGCCTCTACAACAGGGAGATCAGAGGAGCTCCAGTGGAGGTTGGTGATCGGGCGCGGCTGGCGAATAAAGGTGAACGTGGAAAGAGGAATCTGGCGGATCGTTGGGAGAACAACCTCTATATTGTTACGGAGAAGAATAGTGACATCCACAGAACATCCCTCAGAACATCCCTCAGAACTCACCACAGGGGGCCACTGGTGGCACAAGCATGTCAGAGCTAACCTTTGGAGAAGAAATGTCCGAACCCTCTGAAGAAGAAAGGCATTCTGAAGATGCCTCTGGTAGCACAAGCTCCAGCAACAGTCACAGAACCCTTGACCTTGACTATCCACCGACTGTGGACAGTGACCCACCAGTGGGGGTTGTAGGTGAACAGGTTAAACGTAATGATAACTCTGTTAGGCCTGTCAGGTCAGGGGCTGGTTGGGTTAGGAAACGCCCAGTGAGACTCATGGAGACTATGCAGACACAGAGGGTTTTTCATACAGAATTCATTAGAATACCTGTGTGGGTGTAGGATTAGAATCCAAGTCTGGAGCCCATTGTTTTGTTTTTTTTTACTTTCAAGAGACCCCATGGAGGTCATGGGTCAGAGGTCATGTAGGCCAAGGTTTTTCTGTCTGAGGTTCTTATTGTCACTGAGTGTACTGAACATGTAACAGGCATGTTTTCCTACGGGGTCTTTGAATTCCCCTAATTCTCTTTAGAGAATAGTCTTTGCACTGGAATGATTGGTGACATATGTATTGCAAGGTATTGCATACCTCATTATGTTTATTTGTAGTATGCAACTGTAATTCAGCAGGGGAGAATGTAACAGGGTTGGTTATGTTTCCACGTGCCTCTAAAGAAATGTGTATTTAATGTTCAAGCGTTCTTATTGGTTCGTTCAACTCTGATGACAATAAGGCGTGATGTGATTGGCCCGCTTGCAGATCGTGAACGTCAGGTCTCCCCAGTATGAAAATGTGATGCAAGGGGTAGGTCACGTTCTGGATACTATTTCCTATTTTACAATGTGTATAAGTTTGCTGTACGTTACTGATTTATACATGTGTGTGTGTAACAGTATAACTTTAGACCGTCCCCTCGCCCATACCCGGGCGCGAACCAGGGACCCTCTGCACACATCAACAACAGTCACCCACGAAGCATCGTTACCCATCGCTCCACAAAAGCCGCGGCCCTAGCAGAGCAAGGGGAACCACTACTTCAAGGTCTCAGAGCAAGTGACGTCACCGATTGATACGCTATTTACAGCGCACCGCTAACTAAGCTAGCCGTTTCACATCCGTTACATGTGTATATGGTACTTGGGGCTTTCTGGGATGTGCTTTTATATAAGTGGGTTAACTAGCATGCACCGATGTAATGGTCACATAAGCCCACTGCTAACACAGTTGTTTTCATGCTACAGATTTTACCATTGACAGCCATCAACATCATTAAGTCCTTCACAACTAACCTGCTGTTTCCTATTGAATAACAGATAATAATGCTCAAATGGGACCACTGGCTGGGGTGATTTATTAGGACAAAACACAACGCAAGGAGAGAACGATTAACATCTGTTACACTAACAACAGTGTAGTTTACTCAACTCATTCAAACTATCATGACTATTGATTAGAGAGAAGATCTGCACAAGGGCATAAAGTTTAAGATATAGCAAGAGAGGACAATATGGTGCAAGGTAGCCAAAGTGGAATCAAAAGTCATAGGCCTAATCATCAATCAAATATGAAATATAAAACCAAAATATAATCTACATATAAATGTAGTAGAGTTAAAAAGGTGATTCCATCAAACTTCAAATGATTAGAATAGTACACAAGGCAGAACAGAACAACCAGTTTGGGGGTCAGTGGCCCAAGCCCGCCAACAGGAATATTCCAAGTTCAGACAGAAGGGGGGGAGTCAGATCGCTATGATCGCCAGGAAATTTACGTTTGGTATCTATTTTTAATTGTTGCGCTACTGGTGCTGCCTGTTGATGTTAGGTAGGGAACTACAGTAGCTGAATGATGTTAACATCTTGAGGTCTTGTTTCATTAAATGTATTTTATTTCATCTGAGTGCTTGCATCACCTACTAACACCCTGGTACAACCCGTAGCTCCCGTTCTCCTCAGTCTGAGAAAACACTGAGAGAAAGGTATGTGTTGCAGATTACTCCTTTGTAGAAGTCCATAACGTGAAATAAATAAAACATCCCAATGTTAATGCTGTAGATATTGTTATAAGGGAGTGTGAGACTATTGAAACATGTAACTTTTCAGAGTTTTATTGTTATTAATATAGTTTACAGAGTGCTAAAAGTCCTGCTGTTGCTAGCTAGCATGCCTTTCTGTGATGTAGACTGTTAGCTGCCCACTGGTGCTGCATTATGGGAGATGTAGTTTTGTCCTCTACGGTCTGAATGGGATAGAGGCGATTTCACGTTGTAACTTGTTTGTGTTGCAGTGTTTTTGTACATGAGTTGTTATTCCCTGGCTTGCTGAAGTTACCCAACTCTGGCCATCATGGACAGTCAACCCATCACATTCACGTACTGTAAGTCACAGTTGTGTGAGTTGTGTGATTAAAGGATGTTTAATTGAGTAGATGTTGAATTATTATTTTAATATTGTAGTAAATTGTCTGAGTTCACTTCCTAAATAATGTGTTGACATTCCTTTGCTCCCAGCTACAAGCAGGCAGAGATCAACAAGGATCGAACAATCCGAAATCAGAAGAAGGAGATGGGCAGACTTCAAGTGTGCCTCTGGTAGGAGGAAAATAAGAAGAGGAATGGTGGAACGGAGAAGGACAAGATCATTGAACAATTACAGTCTGAGACAGACCATCTCCAAGCCCTTTAAAAGATGAAAGGAGGAGAAGAAGAGTAGAAAGGGGTATAATGAAAGAGTGGAAGGCTGAGATCCTGAGACTGAGGGAGGCAGAGAGCCAGAGGGAGTCAGAGAGCCAGAGGGAGTCAGAGAGCCAGAGAGAGGCAGAGAGCCAGAGGGAGGCAGAGAGCCAGAGGGAGGCAGAGAGCCAGAGGGAGGCAGAGAGCCAGAGGGAGGCAGAGAGCCAGAGGGAGGCAGAGAGAGCCATAGAATGGGAGGAGAACCAGAGAAAAATGCAGGAGATCAACAGACTCAAACAACTGCTGGATCTACTGATGGTGGACCTACAACTGGCCCACGTAAGACATGTCATTGTTATTATTAAAAGGCAGTGTATATTTACCCAGCTGAAAATGAATAGTGGCAGACAGCGGTACGCTAACCCAATGTTCACTTTTATTCCTTTCCTTAACCCTTACCTTAACCTCAATGAAACTATACCTAACCTTTACCTTAACCCAACCCTAGGTCCTGAACCTAACCTTCATTTATCTCAACGCCTATGCCTTTCTTCTGCCCGTTGAATATCCACTTCCTTATTAACGTCATTACTGTTGTTGTTGTTGATAACTGTATCTGTGTAGGTTGTAAATAACTGCATTAGTGAAACATCATTTGTAGGAGTAATTTCTACAAGCATAAACATCAGAGGCAACATTGTTGTAACATCACACAAATTGTAACAGGAATTTCTCAAACCCCTAACTGAATGGGCAAGAAGGTTGTGTGTTTGTATTTGTACACATTGTGGACATAATTGATTCCGTAAAATGTCTCATATTTGCATTGGGAATTTCATTTAGCTTCAGTCAGAGAGAGAGAGAGAAGATAATAGAGGCAACGAAAAGAGACGAGATGGCCGAAGAGGAAAGAAGGGAGATCCTTGAGAAGAGGGGTGAGTTAGAGGACACTGAAGAGGAGGAGGAGAAGGACGATGACAAGGAGGACATTCTCCCACCTGATAAAAGTATCTGAAGGAGAGCCGTGGGCTGGGTGAATAAGAAGTGGGAGAAGAGGAACATCAGAAAGATAGAGAGAACGTATCAGAGAGAGGCTGAGGAGGGCCATAAGATCGTCCACATAGGTAAGACCTGTTTTCCCTCTGCTTATGACATCATCCTCTTTAGTCTCCTCTACACACATAAGTTCCACACCAGTCATCACGTTGCATCATTGTTTCAATATAAAACTACTGTCCAAAATGGTCAAGCTGATCTGGTATCAACTTAAATGTAATGTACACAGGGAATTTAGAATGGAAAACTCAACTGGATCTCAATGACCCTGGTCTAACGTAGTGCATCATAGCCTTTTGAGGCCCTAAGAAACATTTTGTTCAGGTTTTTGACTACATTTCCTCCCAATCTACACTTTGCAACGGGGCGTAGAGAACATATTGAATTTTTTAAGCAAGTTTGCTGCAATTCTACACATTTTCCCATGGGGCAGAGAGAAGAATTAGAAGTTTTAAACCTAATTTCCTTCAATTCTACACATTTACCCACGGGGCTGAAAGAACATTTTGGCCGTTTTGAAATCTATTTCCTTCAATTCTACACATTTTGGCATGACTTATGGCATGTTAGGATAATATCTGAATGAAATTGACTAACAAAATTAATGGGGGCTCACTGTAGTTCAAGGCCCCTGGGTAATTTGACCAAAAAAGGTTTTTGGGGGGGTCAGGGGGCCCCTAGTTGCCATGGGGCCCTAAGCAATCGCATATGCCTAGGGCCGGCCCTGTCACTATACCAAGAATAGCACCTATTTGGGACTCATGTTAAACTTTGGGTCAGGTCAATTCGGGATGGGAATTATTTAAATTTATTGACAAATTCCGTGCCTTCCTCAAGAAGAACCAGCAGGAGGGGCCAGAGAACCAACAGGAGGGGCCAGACAGCCAGCAGCTAGAAGCTCCAGAAGACGCTGAAACATCAGAGCCAACCTCCAAGAACAAGAAAAGGCCAAGCATCTGGAAGAAAATTAGGATGAGGTAAAGAATGTTTAAACATCTATTCATGTTTTACATTGTTAATATATGTATGTTATCACTTTAAAAAGTGACGTTATCCAAATGTGAGGGTTTAGTGTACATGCAACACACATGTGTATATATATAGTTATATATAAATATACATATATATTTTCTACCATAATTTGCAAATAAATTCATTAAAAATCCTACAATGTGATTTTCTGGATTTCTTTCCCCTCATTTTGTCTGTCATAGTTGAAGTGTACCTATGATGAAAATTACAGGCCTCTCTCATCTTTTTAAGTGGGAGAACTTGCACAATTGGTGGCTGACTAAATACCTTTTTTGGCACACTGTATCTTCCAAGCCATATGACTTTCATGAATACAACTGTAATTGGTTCAGGGACCTCGTCCCTCCAATCAATAGCTATTACTTTTGTATTTCTTGACTTTGGTGATATTCTACCAACTTAAATTGACTTTACAGTAAAGATACTTTCTTAAAACGTCAATAGATTCCACCCCATATTACTTTAATGAATACAAACAACTATCATTGGTTCAGGAACCTCATCCCACTAATAAATGTCAATTACTTTTGGTATTGTTTTTACTTTATATTTTTTAATGAATTTGAATGGACTTTACCTGAAAAATGCTTCCCTAAAACTTCAGTAGCTTCCACTTTTATGAAAACAACAAACTGATACTGGTTCATGGACCTCTTCCCTCCAATCCACGGTAATTACGTTTGAACTTCTGAATCAAAGATGTGGTTTCCATGTGTTTGATACCACTCTATTGACTTCATTCCAGACATTATTATGAGCTGTCTTCCCCTCAGCAGCCTCCACTGCTTTGCAATTAGCTTGTTTGTTTTCAGTTGTTAGCATTTAGCTAACAGCGTCTATGTGAATTTGCTATCAGTTTGTGCTAATTTGTTAGCATTCTGGTAATAGAGGGCAATAGGTTTTTCTTGTGTTTTTAGCACCCCCTCATGTGCTATGCCGGTAATACTGTAAATCCCAGGATGAGAGAAGGATGGTATGACAATATGAAAATCTGGATACCGCCCAAGCCTAATCATCACAACTACCACACCTACTTATCCCAACTACCACAACTTCCACCCCTATGTACCACAACAACCACACCTAACATAACCACACCTACCATCACCGTATCTACCATCATCACAAATACCATACCATAATTACTTCACCTCACCACACCTACCATCATCACATCTACCATAACCACACCTACCATCACCATACCTACCGTCACCACACCTACCATCATTACACCTACCATTCCTACAATCACCACACCTATCACACCTACCATCACCACACCTACCATTGTAATTGTGGATGGATATCCTGCTTCATTCAATGATGACGGTATTGTAGAAGGTAGATACAGGAGTAGCCTATTGTCTACAATAATAACGTCATTGAATGTACTATAGTATGATTTATTTAATTGATGAATTAAATTGTAAATAGGCTCCTGCCTTGTAATTCCGTTACCAAAACCCCACATAACTTCAAGATATTTTCACATTTGTCTTTGTTAGGAGGGGGGATAATGAAAGTTCACAGAAGTAACCAGTAATGGTGGAGCTAACAATTAGTTCTAGTGATTTTTCTGATGTATATTTTGTTTGTGAATTATTAAGTGATTACAACTCATAATTCCGTTGCCAAATTGGTCGCCGCATCAAAACCAAGTATCCATTACAACTCTATTGTTGCATTACATCTCCACATTTCATATTCCTGTATCAACAAAATATAAGGTCTGAGGTTAAAATACTATCACCACACATCTACACATTCACATTATATATAACTCACTGTACTATCAGTGTCAATTTGGGAAAAGCTATACATTACTGGAGGCCTGTGCTAAACGGTGCTACAACCATTATATTATAAACTACTAGCATGTAAGCTATCAGACTGAGATAAACTAGCCTAGAGCTAGCTAGCGCTTAGCCAAGCTAAATATGGATAGCATCAAGCTAGAGAACTGTTAAATGCTATTTTTGTAGAAATATCAACACATTTTATCACATATTTACATATATTACCTGAACTAAACTGAGTCTTTGATAGAAAATAAAACAAATAGGATCTAAAACTTTGTTGAAAAAAAGTACAGAAAGTTCAGACGCCATCTTGTTCCCTTCTCTTACATGTAAACCATTAGCAACCTAGCCAACCTCCATTACTTACAATGGGGAAATACCAACCAGTTTATCACTCTGTTAAAACTCCCTTCAATTGCAATTGAAACGTGACCAAACTCATGGACTATGTAGTTAACCATGTTACCTCAATGTACTGATAGTCATATTGGACTTTTGCACATTACGTAACTGAATTAATAGGGTAAAATGATGAGACGGAGAAACTTTATTAGTTTTCAGTAGTAGGAATTCTCCAAGATTGAAGAAGAAACCTCTAAGACCTCACGATCTCACTAACGCTCCCCATTGACATCACAGCTCCCCCTAGCAGCAGTAATCATATACATTACTCTAAATGAAAATACCTGGGAGGCCTAGAAAATGATACAAGGGATGGATCCATCAGATAACAAATGAAGTAAAACATAAAGAATATGACCATACATATTTGTGTGGCACATACAGTGCCTTGCGAAAGTATTTGGCCCCCTTGAACTTTGCGACCTTTTGCCACATTTCAGGCTTCAAACATAAAGATATAAAACTGTATTTTTTTGTGAAGAATCAACAACAAGTGGGACACAATCATGAAGTGGAACGACATTTATTGGATATTTCAAACTTTTTTAACAAATCAAAAACTGAAAAATTGGGCGTGCAAAATTATTCAGCCCCTTTACTTTCAGTGCAGCAAACTCTCTCCAGAAGTTCAGTGAGGATCTCTGAATGATCCAATGTTGACCTAAATGACTAATGATGATAAATACAATCCACCTGTGTGTAATCAAGTCTCCGTATAAATGCACCTGCACTGTGATAGTCTCAGAGGTCCGTCAAAAGCGCAGAGAGCATCATGAAGAACAAGGAACACACCAGGCAGGTCCGAGATACTGTTGTGAAGAAGTTTAAAGCCGGATTTGGATACAAAAAGATTTCCCAAGCTTTAAACATCCCAAGGAGCACTGTGCAAGCGATAATATTGAAATGGAAGGAGTATCAGACCACTGCAAATCTACCAAGACCTGGCCGTCCCTCTAAACTTTCAGCTCATACAAGGAGAAGACTGATCAGAGATGCAGCCAAGAGGCCCATGATCACTCTGGATGAACTGCAGAGATCTACAGCTGAGGTGGGAGACTCTGTCCATAGGACAACAATCAGTCGTATATTGCACAAATCTGGCCTTTATGGAAGAGTGGCAAGAAGAAAGCCATTTCTTAAAGATATCCATAAAAAGTGTTGTTTAGCCACCTGGGAGACACACCAAACATGTGGAAGAAGGTGCTCTGGTCAGATGAAACCAAAATTGAACTTTTTGGCAACAATGCAAAACGTTATGTTTGGCCTAAAAGCAACACAGCTGAACACACCATCCCCACTGTCAAACATGGTGGTGGCAGCATCATGGTTTGGGCCTGCTTTTCTTCAGCAGGGACAGGGAAGATGGTTAAAATTGATGGGAAGATGGATGGAGCCAAATACAGGACCATTCTGGAAGAAAACCTGATGGAGTCTGCAAAAGACCTGAGACTGGGACGGAGATTTGTCTTCCAACAAGACAATGATCCAAAACATAAAGCAAAATATACAATGGAATGGTTCAAAAATAAACATATCCAGGTGTTAGAATGGCCAAGTCAAAGTCCAGACCTGAATCCAATCGAGAATCTGTGGAAAGAACTGAAAACTGCTGTTCACAAATGCTCTCCATCCAACCTCACTGAGCTCGAGCTGTTTTGCAAGGAGGAATGGGAAAAAAATTCAGTCTCTCGATGTGCAAAACTGATAGAGACATACCCCAAGCGACTTACAGCTGTAATCGCAGCAAAAGGTGGCGCTACAAAGTATTAACTTAAGGGGGCTGAATAATTTTGCACGCCCAATTTTTCAGTTTTTGATTTGTTAAAAAAGTTTGAAATATCCAATAAATGTCGTTCCACTTCATGATTGTGTCCCACTTGTTGTTGATTCTTCACAAAAAAATACAGTTTTATATCTTTATGTTTGAAGCCTGAAATGTGGCAAAAGGTCACAAAGTTCAAGGGGGCCGAATACTTTCGCAAGGCACTGTATACACATGGCTTATGCTTGGGTGCCACCTTGACATCTCTGATCTGCTTGCCTCAGTGGTGGAAAAAGTACTCAATAGTCATACTTGAGTAAAAGTCTAAAAGTACTCAATAGTCATACTTGAGTAAAAGTAAAGATACCTTAATAGAAAATGACAAGTAAAAGTGAGAGTCCCCCAGTAAAATACTACTTGAGTAAAAGTCTAAAAGTATTTGGTTTTAAATGTACTGAAGTATCAAAAGTAAAATTACAGTAGGGGTGATCAGGGATGTTCTCTGTTTAGTGAGTCCTCCAGATCAGAGGCAGTAGGGGTGACCAGGGATGTTCTCTGTTTAGTGAGTCCTCCAGATCAGAGGCAGTAGGGGTGACCAGGGATGTTCTCTGTTTAGTGAGTCCTCCAGATCAGAGGCAGTAGGGGTGACCAGGGATGTTCTCTGTTTAGTGAGTCCTCCAGATCAGAGGCAGTAGGGGTGACCAGGGATGTTCTCTGTTTAGTGAGTCCTCCAGATCAGAGGCAGTAGGGGTGACCAGGGATGTTCTCTGTTTAGTGAGTCCACCAGATCAGAGGCAGTAGGGGTGACCAGGGATGTTCTCTGTTTAGTGAGTCCTCCAGATCAGAGGCAGTAGGGGTGACCAGGGATGTTCTCTGTTTAGTGAGTCCTCCAGATCAGAGGCAGTAGGGGTGACCAGGGATGTTCTCTGTTTAGTGAGTCCTCCAGATCAGAGGCAGTAGGGGTGACCAGGGATGTTCTCTGTTTAGTGAGTCCTCCAGATCAGAGGCAGTAGGGGTGACCAGGGATGTTCTCTGTTTAGTGAGTCCTCCAGATCAGAGGCAGTAGGGGTGACCAGGGATGTTCTCTGTTTAGTGAGTCCGCCAGATCAGAGGCAGTAGGGGTGACCAGGGATGTTCTCTGTTTAGTGAGTCCGCCAGATCAGAGGCAGTAGGGGTGACCAGGGATGTTCTCTTGTTTAGTGAGTCCTCCAGATCAGAGGCAGTAGGGGTGACCAGGGATGTTCTCTGTTTAGTGAGTCGTCCAGATCAGAGGCAGTAGGGGTGACCAGGGATGTTCTCTGTTTAGTGAGTCCGCCAGATCAGAGGCAGTAGGGGTGACCAGGGATGTTCTCTGTTTAGTGAGTCCGCCAGATCAGAGGCAGTAGGGGTGACCAGGGATGTTCTCTGTTTAGTGAGTCCTCCAGATCAGAGGCAGTAGGGGTGACCAGGGATGTTCTCTGTTTAGTGAGTCCTCCAGATCAGAGGCAGTAGGGGTGACCAGGGATGTTCTCTGTTTAGTGAGTCCTCCAGATCAGAGGCAGTAGGGGTGACCAGGGATGTTCTCTGTTTAGTGAGTCCTCCAGATCAGAGGCAGTAGGGGTGACCAGGGATGTTCTCTGTTTAGTGAGTCCTCCAGATCAGAGGCAGTAGGGGTGACCAGGGATGTTCTCTGTTTAGTGAGTCCTCCAGATCAGAGGCAGTAGGGGTGACCAGGGATGTTCTCTGTTTAGTGAGTCCTCCAGATCAGAGGCAGTAGGGGTGACCAGGGATGTTCTCTGTTTAGTGAGTCCTCCAGATCAGAGGCAGTAGGGGTGACCAGGGATGTTCTCTGTTTAGTGAGTCCTCCAGATCAGAGGCAGTAGGGGTGACCAGGGATGTTCTCTGTTTAGTGAGTCTGCCAGATCAGAGGCAGTAGGGGTGACCAGGGATGTTCTCTGTTTAGTGAGTCCACCAGATCAGAGGCAGTAGGGGTGACCAGGGATGTTCTCTGTTTAGTGAGTCCTCCAGATCAGAGGCAGTAGGGGTGACCAGGGATGTTCTCTGTTTAGTGAGTCCTCCAGATCAGAGGCAGTAGGGGTGACCAGGGATGTTCTCTGTTAAGTGAGTCCGCCAGATCAGAGGCAGTAGGGGTGACCAGGGATGTTCTCTGTTTAGTGAGTCCGCCAGATCAGAGGCAGTAGGGGTGACCAGGGATGTTCTCTGTTTAGTGAGTCCTCCAGATCAGAGGCAGTAGGGGTGACCAGGGATGTTCTCTGTTTAGTGAGTCCTCCAGATCAGAGGCAGTAGGGGTGACCAGGGATGTTCTCTGTTTAGTGAGTCCTCCAGATCAGAGGCAGTAGGGGTGACCAGGGATGTTCTCTGTTTAGTGAGTCCTCCAGATCAGAGGCAGTAGGGGTGACCAGGGATGTTCTCTGTTTAGTGAGTCCTCCAGATCAGAGGCAGTAGGGGTGACCAGGGATGTTCTCTGTTTAGTGAGTCCTCCAGATCAGAGGCAGTAGGGGTGACCAGGGATGTTCTCTGTTTAGTGAGTCCTCCAGATCAGAGGCAGTAGGGGTGACCAGGGATGTTCTCTGTTTAGTGAGTCCTCCAGATCAGAGGCAGTAGGGGTGACCAGGGATGTTCTCTGTTTAGTGAGTCCTCCAGATCAGAGGCAGTAGGGGTGACCAGGGATGTTCTCTGTTTAGTGAGTCCGCCAGATCAGAGGCAGTAGGGGTGACCAGGGATGTTCTCTGTTTAGTGAGTCCTCCAGATCAGAGGCAGTAGGGGTGACCAGGGATGTTCTCTGTTTAGTAAGTCCTCCAGATCAGAGGCAGTAGGGGTGACCAGGGATGTTCTCTGTTTAGTGAGTCCTCCAGATCAGAGGCAGTAGGGGTGACCAGGGATGTTCTCTGTTTAGTGAGTCCGCCAGATCAGAGGCAGTAGCGGTGACCAGGGATGTTCTCTGTTTAGTGAGTCCACCAGATCAGAGGCAGTAGGGGTGACCAGGGATGTTCTCTGTTTAGTGAGTCCACCAGATCAGAGGCAGTAGGGGTGACCAGGGATGTTCTCTGTTTAGTGAGTCCACCAGATCAGAGGCAGTAGGGGTGACCAGGGATGTTCTCTGTTTAGTGAGTCCTCCAGATCAGAGGCAGTAGGGGTGACCAGGGATGTTCTCTGTTTAGTGAGTCCTCCAGATCAGAGGCAGTAGGGGTGACCAGGGATGTTCTCTGTTTAGTGACTCCTCCAGATCAGAGGCAGTAGGGGTGACCAGGGATGTTCTCTGTTTAGTGAGTCCTCCAGATCAGAGGCAGTAGGGGTGACCAGGGATGTTCTCTGTTTAGTGAGTCTTCCAGATCAGAGGCAGTAGGGGTGACCAGGGATGTTCTCTGTTTAGTGTGTCCTCCAGATCAGAGGCAGTAGGGGTGACCAGGGATGTTCTCTGTTTAGTGAGTCCTCCAGATCAGAGGCAGTAGGGGTGACCAGGGATGTTCTCTGTTTAGTGAGTCCTCCAGATCAGAGGCAGTAGGGGTGACCAGGGATGTTCTCTGTTTAGTGAGTCCTCCAGATCAGAGGCAGTAGGGGTGACCAGGGATGTTCTCTGTTTAGTGAGTCCTCCAGATCAGAGGCAGTAGGGGTGACCAGGGATGTTCTCTGTTTAGTGAGTCCTCCAGATCAGAGGCAGTAGGGGTGACCAGGGATGTTCTCTGTTTAGTGAGTCCTCCAGATCAGAGGCAGTAGGGGTGACCAGGGATGTTCTCTGTTTAGTGAGTCCGCCAGATCAGAGGCAGTAGGGGTGACCAGGGATGTTCTCTGTTTAGTGAGTCCACCAGATCAGAGGCAGTAGGGGTGACCAGGGATGTTCTCTGTTTAGTGAGTCCTCCAGATCAGAGGCAGTAGGGGTGACCAGGGATGTTCTCTGTTCAGTGAGTCCACCAGATCAGAGGCAGTAGCGGTGACCAGGGATGTTCTCTGTTCAGTGAGTCCACCAGATCAGAGGCAGTAGGGGTGACCAGGGATGTTCTCTGTTTAGTGAGTCCACCAGATCAGAGGCAGTAGGGGTGACCAGGGATGTTCTCTGTTTAGTGAGTCCACCAGATCAGAGGCAGTAGGGGTGACCAGGGATGTTCTCTGTTTAGTGAGTCCTCCAGATCAGAGGCAGTAGGGGTGACCAGGGATGTTCTCTGTTTAGTGAGTCCTCCAGATCAGAGGCAGTAGGGGTGACCAGGGATGTTCTCTGTTTAGTGAGTCCTCCAGATCAGAGGCAGTAGGGGTGACCAGGGATGTTCTCTGTTTAGTGAGTCCTCCAGATCAGAGGCAGTAGGGGTGACCAGGGATGTTCTCTGTTTAGTGAGTCCGCCAGATCAGAGGCAGGGGGTGACCAGGGATGTTCTCTGTTTAGTGAGTCCTCCAGATCAGAGGCAGTAGGGGTGACCAGGGATGTTCTCTGTTTAGTGAGTCCTCCAGATCAGAGGCAGTAGGGGTGACCAAGGATGTTCTCTGTTTAGTGAGTCCTCCAGGACAGAATGAACTGGAGATATACAAATACAAACACAAATTGCTGTTGATTGGAGGGATCACGTCCCTGAACCAATAACAGTGTGTTGTTTTCATGAAAGCCTAATGGGGTGGAAGATATTGATTTTTAAAAGTATTTTTATGTAAAGTGATTTGTTTTACTTTTAGTAGATTTTATAAAGTTTTTTTTTTATTTTTATTTTACTAATTTTGACCCTGTAGCACAACAGCTAGCAAGCAGTGAAGACGAGGGGAGAGCTGACGAGAAAGAGGCGGCAGATCAAAGACCCGTGGAACCGGAGGTAAAGAGAATGGCTAGCATCGGGAAAATAGATGTGTTTGATGACACGCAAGAAAACTGGGCAACTTACATTGAACGACTGGAACAGTACTTCATTGCAAACGACATTGCTGATAACAAAAGAGTACCAGCGTTGTTGAGTTTAATTGGCCAAAAACATACAGTTTGCTAAGAGATCTGACTGCCCCTCTGAAGCCCTCAAATAGCCCTCAAATAAAACATTCACAGAGATTGTGGAGATATTGCAAAATCACCTATCACCTAAACCACTCCTCATCGCGGAACGTTTTCGTTTCCACAAGAGAGATCAGAATGAGGGGGAGGGTGTTAGTACATATGTAGCAGTGTTGAAGAAACTGTCTGAACATTGCCAGTTGGGAGAGAACCTAAATGACACATTAAGGGATAGATTTGTGTGTGGACTGAAACATGAACACATTCAGAAACATTTGCTCACAGAATCAGAGCTCACGTTTGCAAAGGCTGTTGAAATTGCTGTGGCTATGGAAATCGCGACTAAAGATGCATTTGAGTTGCAAAGTAAAAGAAGTACTGACCTGTCACAAATTTCCACGCAGTCGACAGCGCCCCCGTGTGGCCGAAAAATGCAACAGGTGTGACAGAGATGGTCACAGAGCAGAGGACTGCCGTTTCAAAGACGAAATTTGTCACAAATGCAGTAGAAGGGGGCACATTCAAAGAGCATGCAAAGCAAAATTCAGTCACAACAGTAAAACTGAGAAAATTAAAGGGTTGGTGAATGCACTAGCAGAGAACAGTGGCAGTGATTCAGATGAACGATTAATTGGTACAATGGAGTTAAACACAGTGACTTCTCCCAGCAGTAGCATAATATGGGTGACACCAGATATCAAAGGCAAACCCCTCAAAATGGAGCTGGACACAGGATCTGCAGTGTCTATAATTTCCACTACTGTCTACAATGAGCACTTTAAGGCTATCAAGCTGAAGAACACAAATGTGTTGCTGAAGACATACTCAGGAGAGAGATTGAGCCCAATGGGGGCGTTGCAGGTCAGAGTGCATTATGGGGGGGGGGCAAACACAGCAGTTACAGCTGTATGTGGTGCCTTGAACTGGCCCCCCGTTATTTGGCAGGGAATGGCTTTCAAAAATAAAGCTGAACTGGTGTGACTTGAAAATGCTCCACACGTTCCAGTCCAGAGAGAAAGGTACAGACCAAACACTGGAGCACTTGTGGAAGAAATACAACACAGTTTTCAGTGATCAGATGGGAACAGTAAAAGGCTTCACAGCCAAACTTGTACTAAAAGATGACGCAACCCCCAAATTCTGCAAAGCCAGATCTGTTCCATACTCCCTGAGACCAAAGGTGGAAGCGGAAATCGATCGCTTGCAGGATACAGGGATCCTGACGAAAGTGGACAGAAGCGAATGGGCCACACCCATAGTTCCTATTGTGAAGAAAGACGGGTCTGTTAGAATGTGTGGGGACTTCAAGGTAACTGTGAATTCAATGTTGCATGTGGACCAATACCCCCTACCACGTCTGGATGACATCTTCGCTGCACTAGCTGGTGGGAAACACTTCAGTAAAATCGATCTGAAACAGGCTTACCTGCAGCTACCGGTTGAAGAGAGTTCCAAACAGTACCTGACAATAAACACACACAAAGGTCTATACAGGTATAACCGCCTGGTTTTTGGCATTGCATCAGCCCCAGCCATTTGGCAACGAACTATTGACCAGATTTTGCAAGGAATCCCAGGAACCCAGTGTATCCTGGATGACATGATCATAACAGGACGCACCGACAAAGAGCACCTGGCTAACCTGGAAGAGGTCCTGAAAAGACTGAAAGAGTATGGTCTACAGGCAAACTTAAAGAAGTGTGAGTTCTTCAAAGACAAGATTGTCTTCTGTGGACATGAGATTGACTGCAATGGATTGCACAAAACACAGGACAAAATCGAGGCAGTGGTACAGGCACCACGACCACAAAATATCACAGAAGTAAGATCTTTCACGGGACTGATCAATTACTACAGAAGATTCCTCCCAAACCTTTCAGCAGTACTCCAGCCTCTAAATCAGCTCCTGGAAAAGAATAGGACATGGTGGTGGACAGAGCAGTGTGAAAATGCATTTCTGGAGGCAAAACGGCTCATAACATCTGAACAGGTCCTGATGCATTACGACCCTGAAATGCCAGTGAAGTTGGCTTGTGATGCGTCCCCTTATGGATTAGGGGCAGTCCTTTCACACACACTGAAAGATGGGTCAGAGAGGCCAGTTGCATTTGCGTCACGAACATTGAATGATGCAGAGAAAAACTACTCACAAATCGACAAAGAAGCACTGGCACTAGTGTGGGGCGTCAAGAAATTCCACGCATACCTATATGGCAAGCGTTTCACACTGGTTACAGATCACCAGCCGTTGCTTTCCATTTTCAGTCCAAAGAAAGGCATTCCGGCAATGACAGCAGCCAGGTTACAGCGATATGCCCTGTTCCTTGCCAGTCATATGTATGACATTGAGTTTAAGCCGTCATCCCTCCACACAAATGCAGATGGATTATCCAGACTGCCGTGTACAAGAGAAAGACAAAGGAGGGTGGATGCAGTGGACATGTTCCATACCGCTCAGCTCGAGGCCCTACCAGTCACAAGCACAGTTATCAAACAGGAGACAAGGAAAGATGTGACCTTGTCAAAAGTGTACACCTACACCATGTCAGGATGGCCAGCTACTGGCAGAAAGGAGCTGACTCCGTATTTCCAGCGGAGAAACGAAATTACAACGTACCAAGGATGTTTGATGTGGGGAATGAGAGTCATGATACCCCAGAAATGCCAACATCTAGTCTTGCAGCAACTACATGAAGGTCATGTTGGAATTGTCAAAATGAAGCTGCTCGCAAGGAGCCACTTCTGGTGGCCAGGTCTGGACCAACAGATAGAAAATATGGCAAAGAACTGTAGTGGATGTTTGGAAACCCTTCACATGCCTGCTCCTGTCCCAGTCCACCCATGGGAATGGCCCGCAGAGCCATGGCAGAGAATTCATGTGGACTACGCTGGTAGTTGTTGTGTTTCTGGTTATAGTTGATGCCCATTCCAAATGGCCAGAGGTGTTTTGCACTGACTCCTCCACCTCAGCTCAGACGATAGAGTGTCTCAGAACAACGTTTGCACGCTTCGGTTTGCCACTGCAGCTGGTAAGTGACAACGCGCAAGCTTTTGTAAGTGACGAGTTTACAAGATTCATGTCAGTAAATGGAATCAAACACTCAACCTCAGCTCCGTACCACCCTGCCACCAATGGGCTGGCAGAACACTTTGTGCAAACCCTAAAGCAAGGACTCCGTGCAGCAAAACGAGACGAAGGGACTTTGTAAACAAAACTGGCCAAGTTCCTGGCCTCCTACCGAAACACCCCACATGCCACGACAAATGAAAGCCCAGCCGCACTGATGTTCGGGAGGCCTCTCCGCACACAGCTGGACATCATGAAGCCAAACAGACGTAATGAAGTGCTGAACAAACAAGCCAAGATGCTCTCCGGTGGCCGGGAGCGCCATCTCCAAACAGGACAGGAAGTGATGGTGCGAGAATACAGAAGAGGAGGGAAATGGACAAGAGGGGCCGTACACACACAAACGGGACCCAGAACTTACCAGGTTCAAGTGAGCCCAGACATAATGTGGCGGCGTCACATTAACCAAATGCATTCCAGGGAAAACAGCACAACAATCGAGAGAGAACAGGCACAGAGAGCTCCTGAGAGTGACACACAGGGAACTGTAGAGGACGGTGGGGCAGTAGAGAGACCCCAGGCTGAAAGAAGGGAACGTGTTGATGAAGGTGCTGCTATAGCAGACGCTATAATGGAACAAGCACACACTGAGGATGTTCAGGAGCCTCCAGACAATCTGAGGCGCTACCCAGAACGAAGGCACCGTCCACCAGACAGACTAGACTTATAAACAAACAAACAAAAACGAACTGTTCAAGTTCAAATTAAAAGATGCAAAATAACTACAACAAGTTCTGGGAAATGTTTCAGTTGTGGTTTGGTAAAAGTAACTCTAAGAGAAGGACTAAGAGAAGGAATGTTATGTTCTGTTAATTACTGATGTCCCCTTTAAGGATGGAGCACCCTTGGTCGTGCGCAGTATTGTTCTATGTTATTCTGGTACTAACTAGTTTGAGTAAATGTGAAGCTCCAGTTCAATTGCTTGTATTCCGAGTCTTTCTTATTACATAAATAAGTACTAAGTGTTAAGACACTACAGGGTGGAATCTATTGACATGTTAAAGTATTATTCATGCAAATTTAAAGAATGTTTGTAAAAAAGTATCCAAAGCCGACAAATACAAACACAAATTACTGTTGATTGGAGGGATGACGTCCCTCAACCAATAACAGTGTGTTGTTTTCATGAAAGTCTAATGGGGTGGAAGATATTGGTTTTTTAAAAGTATTTTTATGTAAAGTAACTTGTTTTACTTTTAGTAGATTTTATAGAAGTTAAAAAAAAATGTAACTAATTGCATTCGAGAAAAGAGGTCTCTTAACAGTGTCAAATTTGTTTGAGATCTCTGTCATGTCGTTGAGAAGGTATTGATATTTTTCATTTACAGGCAATTGTATGCGATGCAGTTTTAAGACGGTCCCTTAACCCTCTGAGCAGAGGATGGCACATTTTTAGCTACATTTCACCTCCAAAAAGTGATTATGACACCGAATGGTAAAAACAAGGGGTTTAACTTATTCACTATCATCAGCTGATTTAGAATATTAGATTTATATATATTTTTTTATTTATTTAACTAGTTCAGTCAGTTAAGAACAAATTCTTATTTACAACAACTAGCTAGGAACAGTAGGTTAACTGCCGTGTTCAGGGGAAGAATGACAGATTTTTACCTTGTCAGCTCGGGGATTCTATCTAGCAACCTTTCGGTTACTGACCCAACACTCTAACCACTAGGATACCTGCCGCCCCCGGTAGCCTAGTCAACCTTGCATGTTCCGTTGAAGAGGTTTGAAGAGCAAAGTCTGAATCTTTAATATAAAGCTAACTTCACCACTGTAAAACACTGTATGATTAAATCATTCAATATTGATTCACCAATAAAAACGTTGAGCTCATCTTTTAATAATAATGTATTCATCATAGAATCATCTTTGATTATAGTATTGTCAGTGGCGAGCCGTCATTTAGGGCAGGTGGGGCGGAGCCACACCCGTTTTGAGCCCCACGTGTTTAACAACAATATATATATTTATATGTTGCCTGCTTTGCATGTTATTTTGGCAATGTCTACTTTTAAAAAAATCATTGAGTTAATAAAGCTGCACAATGTTCTCTGGTTGCGCCGTGATTGGTTCAACATCATATTTTCAAAATCATAGCTACCAAGCTAGCAGTCATCATCATGCATCCAGTCAACAATCTACTGGCAAATCCTTTTCAATCCTTGTCATATGAAGAGAAATTATAGATAAAAAGTATCAGTGGTCATCAACCTTTCCAAATAAACACAAAAAGTTGGAAATCGCAAATTCAACAATGAGTGGTTTGGAAGGAATCAGTGGCTAACTGCAAGCTAAGCTAAAGCTTAACAAATCAATCACTAGCCTGCTATTCAGCATGATTCCTGAGTGGTTGGAAGCTTCTCTATAAATGATGTAATATGCCTGGGAGTGTCACGTTCTGACCTTAGTTCCTTTATTATGTCTTTGTGTTATTTTGGTCAGGGCGTGAGTTGGGGTGGGGAGTCTATGTTATTTTTTCTATGTAGTATTTATGTGTTTGGCCTGGTATGGTTCTCAATCAGAGACAGATGTTGTTCGTTGTCTCTGATTGAGAATCATACTGTTTTCCCCATTTTAGAGGTGGGTGATTGTTTTCTGTCTCTGTGTCTTCACCAGACAGATCTGTTTTGTTTTCGTTCGTTGTCCTTGTTATTTTGTTTTTTGTGTTCAATGTTAATAAATGATCAACATGGACACGTATCACGCTGCATATTGGTCCGATCCTTCATACTCCTCGTCAGAGGAAGACGAATATCGTTACAGGGAGATATGTATACTGTATCTAAGAAAGTAATACTAAGTGTATGTTGTGTAGTAAGCTGTTAGTAGCCCATGTGCCTCACCCTAATAATTTTGTCCCTTTCCCCTCTCATAACTTAGCCTACTGCTCTGGCTTGATGGTGCACATGTAGACTATAGCCTGTTTAAGAGAAATGTAATCATTGAATATTGTACGAGCTTTCATTGTCTGCTTATATGCAGTTATGACTTGGTGTACAGGGAGAATACTGTAAGAATGGCCCATGTTCAAAATTCTGTCGCTGTACATTTCAAAAGTGCTGAACAAATGGTTATATTGACAACATCCATCCTAGCTCTCTCATTGTCTTAATCTAAATTACAGATATCCTGTAGTCCACTCGTTGTCCCCTTATGCCATAGTTTGTACATCTCAATTATCAGCAGAATCCACGTTTGTTTAAGCAAGTCAGCCATATCAGCTATGGTTTTAAAAAATGATTATCTCCATGGTGCTGAAAAGAAAGCTCTGCTGTTGGGACAGCTTTATGTCGACCCTAACAGTTTGTGGGCACCGTTTGTTAAAGTTATAGTGCAATTAATGTATTGTTTAGTGTTGTGTTGTGTAGTGGCTTTGCTGGCATTAATCTAAAACATTTTGGGGGAGTTTTCCCCACCAAGACGTACATGCTGCAATCACCACTGGGTGGGTGAATTATAACACATCAACCCCGTTACCTATAGATAGACAGTCTAGAAATGTTTAAACTATTTACATGTGTTTGGTAAGCTTGCATTCCATTCCCCCTGTCACATGGGGATCTATGGTTGATTCTAGATGAAATAGTCAACTCTGTTACAGTCAACCCTGTCACTTTATTTGGCACTTAATAGGCACTTACTATAGTATGTATTTGTTACTTTGAGATGGAAAACATGTTTTATATTAAGTTGAACATGTGCATTTTATGACAGAATGTTAGAATTAGGTGAAATATAAAGTTACACTCCCCAAAAGGTACTCAATTGGTGGAATGACCCGAGTACTGAACTGGAGGTGGGAGAGCTAACGATGCTTCTACTGTTGCTCTCTCCTCAGATTCTTAGAGAAGCTATTTCAATCTGATATTTCTCCTATGGTCTAAAATAGATGTGTATAGAGGACTCCTCTCTAATATAACATGTCACACATTGTATCAAACTGATGGAATGTTAGGTGTCTCATTGAAAGTCTAACATCTACCATGACTACTGGATGTTTCAATTCTAATAAATAACAAAACAATCCACACCGTAACAACAATATTGCTTTTTTAATAAATGCTTTTATTAAAGAATAAAACTTTGCTAACAAAAATGACATCATCAAACATCACTGGCCTGACTTGAGCAGCTCTGCCCGGGGATGGAGCCAGCAACTTAGCTGCTACCGGTCCGGTCCAGGCTACCTGCAGACCTCCTCCCAGACCTCCTTTTCAGCACCTCCCCTTAACAGGAGAGGTGGTGGAAATGATCAGAGTTGCATTCAACTTGAATAAAGATGAGAAACTCTGGTTTGTGGAGCCACTGGTCTGAGGGGAGGACTTCTGAAACCATTTCCATTTTTGGGATATTTTCTAGGACTGTAGAGGTGGTAAGCAGAGATGAATTTAACTAGGATACAGAGGAGAGTCTCTGACCTTCGATGGTTTGTTGCCTGATAAAGAGGATACTTGCTGGCTTGAGGAGACTATAATGTTTTGAGGAAGAAATGTGGCTCGATGACTTAAAGAGGAGGAGGAATTATTGGGCGACACTTTTAATTACCAACGTAACCTCAGTGGAACTGTGGCTTCATCGAGTTCCAGCTCTAGGCAGAATGCTGTAAGACATCACAGAGACAGGTAAGTATCTATATATTTACATGTGTGTTGCATGTACACTAAACCCTCACATTTGGATAATGTCACTTTTTAAAGTGATGACATGTATATTAACAGTGTAAAACATGAATAGATGTTTAAACATTCTTTACCTCATCCTAATTTTCTTCCAGATGCTTGGCTTTTTCTTTGTCTTGGATATTCGCTCTGATGTTTCAACCTCTTCTGGAGCTTCTAGCTGCTGGCTGTCTGGCCCCCCCTGATGGTTCTCTGGCCCCCCCTGATGGTTCTCTGAACTCCCCTCCTGGTTCTCTGCCCATGCCTGTTGCCTCCTTGGCCTTTCCTGGTGGCCATCAGCAGATCCAGTGGGCTCTTGGCTTACTTGTTGGCCATTGGCCCACCCGGGCAACTCCTGACCGTGGTTGTAATCGTGGCTGTGTTGGGTGGTTAGACACCGGGTGTTGATTTGAGCATCAGCCTCCAGATTCATCTGATCCAGGTAGTTTTCCTTCATCCTCTCCCTCTCCTCCTTCAGTTGTTGATGAGTCTGTTTTTTAAGCAGGGACCGCTCTCTCCACTGCTTATTGAAATCCTCCATCTTCTTCCTTCTCTCCTCAGCCTTCAGCAGCTCCTTCCTCTTCTCCCTCTCTCTCTCTGCCCGGGTCATGGTGGATGTTAGCCTTGTGTGTCCAGGGATGGCTGGGAGGGGAGAAGAAGTAGAGTTCACATTCATCTTAGTGGATCTGGTATCAACTTAAATGTAATGGACACAGGGAATGAAGAATAGAAAACACAATTGGATCTCAATGATTCTTTACTCTTTTCAGTTGAGCAAGGCATGGAATTTGTCAATAAAGTGCAATAATTCCCATCCCGAATTGACCTGGCCCTAAGTTGAACATGAGTCCAGAATGGCACCTATTCTTTGTATAGTGCCAGGGCATATGTGATCGCTTAGCGCCCCATGGCCACTAGTAGCCCCACACGTTTTTGTGTGTGTGTTTTTAGGAACTCTTTCTGGGTCTCTACTTAGTCTTGAGAGTTAGACTAGTAGATGACACAAGGTACCATTTAAAAACGTGGTTGTTATCAGCAGTATTTTTCTTGTTATGTCAGTCAGTCACTCAATGAGCCATGTCAGCTAACATATTCTTTGGACAGTAGTTTTATATTGAAACAATGATGCAACATGATGACTGGTGTGGAACGTATGTGTGTAGAGGAGACTAAAGAGGATGATGTCATAAGTAGAGGGAAAACAGGTCTTACCTATGTGGACGATCTTATGGCCCTCCTCAGCCTCTCTCTGATACGTTCTCTCTATCTTTCTGATGTTCCTCTTCTCCCATTTTTTATTCACCCAGCCCACGGCTCTCCTTCGGATACTTTTATCGGGTGGGAGAATGTCCTCCTTGTCATCTTCTTTTTCCTCCTCCTCTAACTCACCCCTCTTGTACTCAAGGATCTCCCTTCTTTCCTCTTCCACCATCTCCTCTCTTTTTTTTGCCTGTATTATTTCTTCTCTCTCTCTGATTAAAGATAAATGGCATTTAATGGCTTTCTTTCTCTCCTCCTCTCTCTCTTCCTCTCTCTGCCTCTCCTCCTCTCTTAGTCTCAACATTTCTTTCTGTCTAGCAATTTCAATCTCTTGTTTTTTATCCTGCTCCTCTTGTTGTCTTGCCCTCTCCTGTTTTCTTTCCATCTCCAGCCGTCTTTCCTCCTTCTCCCTCCTGATTTGTTGTCCTCTTTCTATGTGTTCTCGTTCCCCCTTCAACACTTCTAACCTCCTCTCTTTACGCCTATTGAAGACTTCCCGTGCTTTTGCTTTAACATTAACTACTACATGTTTCTTCATGCTTACTTCCTTTCCTCTCTCTTCTCTTTCCCTGTACTCTTCCTCTGCTTCCTTAATCACTTCCTGCTTTTCTTCCATCTCTCTCTCCTGTTCTATCTCCAGTTCATTCTGTCCCTCAATTTCCCCCAAAATATTTTTCTGCCCTTCATTTCTTCTTCCTGCTTCCTCCCTTTCTCTCATAATCATCTTTTCTTTCTCCATCTCTTTCTGTTGCTGATCTTTTAATTCCATCTCTCTCTGATTGTCATTGTCTTTCTCTCTTTCTTTCTCCTTCTCCATTTGTTTCTGTCTCTCCTCTTGTTGTTGTCGTCTGTGTATCTCTTCTATCTCTCTCTGTCTCTTGTTCTCCCTCTCTCTTCCCTCCTCCATGTCAATTTGCTTCTGTTTCCATATATTTTCTTCTTCTTGATCTCTCTCAAACATTATCTTTCTCTCCACTTGTTGTTGTCGTCTTTCTTTCTCTCCAATCTCTCTCTGTCTCTCTTTCTCTTCGATCGCTCTCTGTCTCTCTTCTTCTCTTTCTTCCTCTTCCATCTCTATTTGCTTCTGTTGACATCTTTCTTCATCATTCTCTCTTTCAATCTCTTTCTGTCTCTCTTCTTCTCTTTCTTTCTCTTCCATCTCTATTTTCTTCTGTTTACATCTTTCTTCTTCATTCTCTCTTTCAATCTCTTTCTGTCTCTCTTCTTCTCTTCCGATATGTTTTTGTCTCTTTTCCATGATCTTTCTTTTGATCTCTCTCTGTCTCTCTTTCTCCTTCTCTTGTACTTCCTCTTCCATCTCTTTTTGCTTCTGTTTACACATTTCTTCATCATTCTCTCTTTTGATCTCTCTCTGTCTCTCTTCTTCTCTTTCTTCCTCTTCCATCTCTATTTGCTTCTGTTGACATCTTTCTTCATCATTCTCTCTTTTGATCTCTCTCTGTCTCTCTTCTTCTCTTTCTTCCTCTTCCATCTCTATTTGCTTCTGTTTAAATAGTTGTTCTTCATTCTCTCTTTCAATCTCTTTCTGTCTCACTTCTCTTTCCATGTTTTTCTGTCTCTTCTCCATTCTCTTTCTTTTGATCTCTCTCTGTCTCTCTTTCTCCCTCTCTCGTTCTTCCTCTTCCATCTCTATTTGCTTCTGTTTACATCTTTCTTCTTCGTGCTCTCTTTCAATCTCTTTCTGTCTCTCTTCTTTTCTTTCGATATGTTTTTGTCTCTTTTCCATTATCTTTCTTTTGATCTCTCTCTGTCTCTCTTTCTCCCTCTCTCTTTCTTCCTCTTCCATCTCTATTTGCTTCTGTTTACATCTTTCTTCTTCGTGCTCTCTTTCAATCTCTCTCTGTCTCTCTTTCTCCCTCTCTCGTTCTTCCTCTTCCATCTCTATTTTCTTCTGTTTACATCTTTCTTCTTCGTGCTCTCTTTCAATCTCTTTCTGTCTCTCTTCTTTTCTTTCGATATGTTTTTGTCTCTTTTCCATTATCTTTCTTTTGATCTCTCTCTGTCTCTCTTTCTCCCTCTCTCTTTCTTCCTCTTCCATCTCTATTTGCTTCTGTTTACATCTTTCTTCTTCAATCTCTCTTTCAATCTCTCTCTGTCTCTCTTCTTCTCTTTCCATAATTTTCTGTCTCTTCTCCATTCTCTTCCTTTTGATCTCTCTCTGTCTCTCTTTCTCCCTTTCTCGTTCTTCCTCTTCCATCTCTATTTGCTTCTGTTTACATCTTTCTTCTTCAATCTCTCTTTCAATCTCTCTCTGTCTCTCTTCTTCTCTTTCCATAATTTTCTGTCTCTTCTCCATTCTCTTCCTTTTGATCTGTCTCTGTCTCTCTTTCTCCCTCTCTCTTTCTTCCTCTTCCATCTCTATGTGCTTCTGTTTGCGTCTCTCCTCTTCTTCTTCTCTCTCCATCTCCTTCTTCTTCTCATCTTCTTCTTGTCTCTGTTTTGGTATTTTCTCCATTCTCTTTCTTTCTACCTCTTTCTGTTTGTTGTGCTCACCCTCCATCTTCTCCTCCATGTCCATTTGGTTCTGTTTCCATTTATATTTGTCTGTTTCCATATTTTCTAATTCTATCTGCTGTTCCTTGATTTTCTTGAAGACTTCCTCCAATTCAGACGTATTTTTGTCATTGATGAGGGCTGTCTCCATCTCCATCTCTCTCTCCACTCTATTTTTCAACTCCTCTTCACTTCGTCTCCAATCATTTTCTCTCTCTCTGTCTCTATCAAATGTTCTCTCTGGTTCAGTCTCGTCTTTCAATCTAATCTCTTCTTTCATTCTCACAACCTCTCTGTCTAACACTAGTACATTTTGGTTAACCTGTTTCACTCTCTCATTCTGTCTTCTAAACGCTTCTTTCGCTCTTTCAAATTTGATTTTGTATTGAATCTCTTTTGTTGTCATATCTTCTTTCAGTCTCTCAACCTCTCTCTCTAACTCTTTTACCTTTTCGTTGACCAGTTTGACTTTCTCATTCTCTGCAATACGCATGTCTCTTTCTCTTTCAAATATGATTTCCTTCTCAATCTCTTTCAATCTCTCAATCTCTCGTTCTAACGCTTTTATCGTTTCTTCTGCCTGTTCCACTTTCTTCTTCATTTCTTGTCTTTCCAATTCTGCTTTTCTCTTCCTTTCCATCTCCCTTTCTCTCTCTTTTTCTCTCTCTCTTTCCCTCTCTCTTCCTGTCTCAATAGGTTTGTTGTTCCAGGCCAGTCTTGGTCGCTGATCCTCCATGACTTTCTGCCATAGCCTCAATCTCTCAATCTCTTGCTTCATTTTAAAAGGTTAAATTAGTGATAATCTATTACCAAGACATACTTTCAAAAGATTTGCAGAGAACGATACACAGAAATATAACCTAGAGCTAGGTAATTGAATCAAACACTGGACAACATCAATAGCAGGGTCATTTTGATCAATTCATCTGGACAATTCATTGTCAATTAATGTATTATCATGGTTTGAAAAAATTATGAGACATTTTATGGAATCAATTATGTCCAAAATGTGTTCAAATACAAACACACAACCTTCTTGCTCATTCAGTTAGGGGTTTGAGAAATTCCTGTTACAATTTGTGTGATGTTACAACAATGTTGCCTCTGATGTTTATGCTTGTAGAAATTACTCCTACAAATGATGCTTCACTAATGCAACTATTTACAACCTTCACAGATACAGTTATCAACAACAACAACAGTAATGACGTTAATAAGGAAGTGGATATTCAACCGGCAGAAGAAAGGCATAGGGGTTGAGATAAATGAAGGTTAGGTTCAGGACCTAGGGTTGGGTTAAGGTAAAGGTTAGGTATAGTTTCAGTGAGGTTAAGGTAAGGGTTAAGGAAAGGAATAAAAGTTAACATTGGGTTAGCGTACCGCTGTCTGCCACTATTCATTTTCAGCTGGGTAAATATACACTGCCTTTTAATAATAACAATGACATGTCTTACGTGGGCCAGTTGTAGGTCCACCATCAGTAGATCCAGCAGTTGTTTGAGTCTGTGGATCTCCTGCAGTTTTCTCTGGTGCTCCATTGCTTCTGTGGCTCTCTCTGCTTCCCTCTGTCTCGCTGCTTCCCTCTCTCTCTCTGCCTCCCTCTGTCTCTCTGCTTCTCTCTGTCTCTCTGCTTCTCTCTGTCTCTCTGCTTCTCTCTGTCTCTCTGCTTCTCTCTGTCTCTCTGCTTCTCTCTGTCTTTCTGCATCTCTCTGGCTCTCTGCCTCCCTCTGGCTCTCTGCCTCCCTCTGGCTCTCTGCCTCCCTCAGTCTCAGGATCTCAGTCTTCCACTCTTCCATGATACCCCTTTCTACTCTTCTTCTCCTCCTTTCATCTTTTAAAAGGGCTCGGAGATGGTCTGTCTCAAACTGTAATTGTTCAATGATCTTGTCCTTCTCCGTTCCACCATTCCTCTTCTTCTTTTCCTCCTCCCAGAGGCACACTTGGAGTCTGTCCATCTCCTTCTTTTGATTTCGGATTGTTCGATTCTTCCCCCTCAACTCAAGCATGTGGGCTTCCTTCTCTGTATAGGTCTTCTTCTCTTCTCTCAGGAAGTGAACCTCCATCTCTGCCTGCTTGTAGCTGGGAGCAAAGGAATGTCAACACATTATTTAGGAAGTGAACTCAGACAATTTACTACAATATTAAAATAATAATTCAACTTCTGCTCAATTTAACTGTCTTTAATAACACAAATCACACAACTGTGACTTACAGTATGTGAATGTGATGAGTTGACTATCCATGATGGCCAGAGGTGGGTAATGTGTCACTCTGGTCCAGGGCGTTACGTACAGCTTGCAGACACTGAGCCTTCCTTCAGCAAGCCGCACATAATGCCCTGTACCAGAGCTAGGTTATGTGATGAATGACTTACAGACTGTTCCACATGATAGGAGGGGGTAAGAAGACAGTCCCAGTAGGAGACGGAGATCGTCCAGAAGAAGAAGAGGTGTCCATCTCCTCAGAGACTGCAGGAAAGGTCTACAAGTTTTATTTCTGGAAAATAAAGAGATGCCTTCGTTCAGCAACAATGTGTGTTTCTATGTTTCTGTCACTAGATGATGCCATTGTACACAACATTTACTCACCAGGTCAGTGAATTCAGAAACAGTCTTCAGAGTTGTGTCCTCAAGCTCTAGCCTACAACCCATCATGCATCAGCACAACTAATATAATAAAACCTCATCACAACTTCATAATCACAGTACACCTGGATTGTGTTCACAAAGTGTTTCAGGGTAGGAGTGCTGATCTAGGATCAGGTCGCCTCCTGTCCATCAAAACGTATTCAGTTTAATTTAAAAGACCAAACTGATTATTGATCAGAACTCCTTCTATGAGACTTTGTGAATATGAGCCTATGTGAAAGAACCTTTCTGGCATATGCTGCCTAGCAGTACACAGACAATTCAGATAGTCCGAAAGACAGACAGAAGAGTAGATACAGATGGAGTGATTGATAGCAACAGAAATAACGAAGCGGATGGTTAATGTATTGTAAACTTTTGTAAATATTTGACTCACCTCAAATCACACGTGTCAAACCTCAGTTTTAGTGTTGAACCGAATAATATCCTCGGCATTAACTTTCTCTGGTCTGGAGCTGTATTGTTGCGTCATTTGGAACGCTTGAGCGTCATAATCCGTTCACCGCGCCTGCTTGATTGACAGCTAGGGGTTCTCCTGCGCACCAGTGTCCAAAAGTCGATAATGTTTAGCTACTCATAATTGATAAAGTCATTTATAACTATTTTCACTTGACTTTTATTTCGTGTATTTTTGCCTAAGGTTATTTGGAATTCTATGTTGTGTGATTTGTCTTTGTATGGGCCTAAAGTTCAATGAAATACAAACAGCAACCAAAGCCTACAAACATTTCCCACACAAATACAAATGTGGGTGTTTAGTGAGAACACAAAATAATAACATTACAGCCATAACTGTACAAACAAACATACAATCACAACTCTCTCCCCACTATTTATTGTTTCTGCAGTGAGGATTCACCCCCTTTAGATAATGATGTTGTAATTTATCTACAGAAAAACGTTGTTCTGATCTCAACAAGCAGTAGTAGCAGTTTGCAAATCATAGAGCCAGATGAATGGCTCTTTCACCGATGCAATTCGGTTCCCGAGGTTCAACAAAAAGATCCGTTCAAAAAGAGCCGTTCGTTCGTGAACGACACATCATTACTCTGTAGTTCTCCACCATTTCGTATCGTGAGCTGGAGGAGCGTTCGTCCAACTTCTCATCCAAGTAAATGGCAGCGGCGCATCATCCATCCGATGAACTCCCAAGGGACTGGGAGGATAGTTTACGATGCAACAAGCGTTTGGGGAGGACATTCATTGAAACGCAATGACTGTTTTTAAATTCTTGAGAGACTCTTGCTCCAGGGGAAATCTCATCAGCAATGTCTCTGCTGTGTGTCAGAGGTGGGATCTTTTCCTTCTTCACTATGCTTATTATACTGTACATATCGGTCACATTAATGACATTGCACTCAGGAAAGTTGTCTGTAGGCTATTGGGGAGATGCGCATAGCCCGTTGAGTTGTCACGTTCCAGTCCAAACATGACCTGGGATGTGAGAAGGGAGCTATTCTATAACACATGTAGATGACATGTTGTCTTTCTATGTAGATTATATTTTGGTTTTATATTTCATATTTGATTGATGATTAGGCCTATGACTTTTGATTCCACTTTGGCTACCTTGCACCATATTGTCCTCTCTTGCTATATCTTAAACTTTATGCCCTTGTGCAGATCTTCTCTCTAAACAATATTCATGATAGTTTGAATGAGTTGAGTAAACTACACTGTTGTTAGCTTCTCAGTCTGTACTGTACTGTCCCTGGAAGACTCTCCACATAGTTCACCTAGATCCAGTCCACTTTGTACCACTGGTCAACTAATCATCCAAACCTCTGATTAGTGAATCAGGTGTGCTGGTGGTGGAATACATGATATGAACTGGTTAGGGGGAGGACAGGTTTGAGAAGGGAAAGACTAAATTGACTTTTCTGACCAACATCCCATTGACAGCCCATCTGGCCAAAACTTAAAACAGACTCTAACCTTAACCCTAACATTAACCAAACCCTTAAGCCTTAAAGGTAGTCTCATCAGTCATCAGACTGTAGTTTCTCCCTGTGTGTCCAGTAAACCTCCTCTAATCATGGGTGTGATTCATACTGTAGTTTCTCCCTGTGTGTCCAGTAAACCTCCTCTTATCATGGGTGTGATTCAGACTGTAGTTTCTCCCTGTGTGTCCACTAAACCCCCTCTGATCATGGGTGTGATTCAGACTGTAGTTTCTCCCTGTGTGTCCAGTAAACCTCCTCTCATCATGGGTGTGATTCAGCCTGTAGTTTCTCCCTGTGTGTCCAGTAAACCTCCTCTCATCATGGGTTTGATTCAGACTGTAGTTTCTCCCTGTGTGTCCAGGAAACCTCCTCTCATCATGGGTGGGATTCAGGCTGAAGCTGGAGAGGCCAGTAGCAACCACCCTGACCACTTTATTACTAGCTGGGGCTGGATAGTATCTCTAGAGTTACAGTAAGGCATTTCCATGTAAAATGATTGTCTATTAGGTATTGGTTGTGAAATTGTTAGATATTACTTGTTAGATATTGCTGTACTTTCAGAACTAGAAGCACAAGCATTTCGCTACAGTCGCAATAACATTTGCTAACCATGTGTTGTGAAGTGTAAAATTTGATTTGATTTGAGCACCAACGCATCGTTCATAGGAGCATGTGTAATTGGCTGTCAAATGAAATCTAAGACTGTATATTTTTGGTAAATGTAATTCTAGATCCATTTTTCAACCAGTGAAGGCTTTGATTTCTGGGTCAACAGATGGAAAAGGGATCTTAGAAAACATCACCAGAAAAAGTCTTAAAAGGTCCAATATCAGAACTACATAAAAACAGAATCATGTTGACATAAAGACCCCTGACTACTAATATCAACACTTACATTTGGTTTTGGAGAAATCATTAACCTTCTTTAAGTTTCAGAAATATTACCTTGTGCCTTGTAATTCCGTTACCAAAAACCCACATAACTTCAAGATATTTTCACATTTGTCATTGTGAGGAGGGGGATAATGAAAGTTCACAGAAGTAATGGTGGGGCTAACAATTAGTTCTAGTGATTTTTCTGATGTATATTTTTTGCGTGAATTATTAAGTGATTAAAACTCGTAATTCCGTTACCAAAATGCTAGTGGAATTACCAAGAAATCTGTAACCGAATTACTGCAACTGAATTGGCTGAAATGGGAAATCATAATAGTCACAAACCACAATTGGGTCACCTGGTACTGTCCTCCTTTCCACTGGCATATTGTTCAGCTCATAACAGTTTTCTTTCTCTTCTCTGGTGGTCAAATTAACAGTGTTAAAACATTCTGTCTGGACAATCTCTCTCTGCATGCTGAGAGTGTTTGGTGCATGCTGGGAATTGTATGAGTGAGTGTTGTGTAGAGTTACATATCCTGCTTTTTCTTTTACATGTATTTTTCTTGGTGGTGTCTTTTTTCTCTTCCTATGCATCATTGAGGTTATCAGTATTTTTATTTAGTTGTTGTGGTAGAATTAAGTACATTGTTTTTCGTGTTGAAATTGGCTTTGGCGGGGGTGGCGACCCACATGGGGATGCCGTCCCTGTCACTTCAGCACGGCTTCAGGTGTGTTACTGAAGCTACTGTCACTGTGGAGGAGTTTCTGGTCGCCGTAGGAGAGAAGGTGGGATATGAGAATGTTGCTTATGCGTCACGGATGAATAAAGGGGTGGTGGTTTTGCTTAAAGAAGAGAGTCTTGTAGATCGTATGGTTGAGCATGGTGTACTTCTTAAAGAAGAGAGTCTTGTAGATCGTATGGTTGAGCATGGCGTACTTCTTAAAGGAATGTTTATTCAAGTTACGGCGCTTTTCTCTCCGTCAACAAGGGTAACGATTTCGAATGTACCGCCGTTTATACCCAATGAGCTGTTGGAGCATCCCTCAGAACATCCCTCAGAACTCACCACATTCTGAGGGTGCCACTGGTGGCACAAGCATGTCAGAGCTAACCTTTGGAGAAGAAATGTGCTTCTAGTTCTGACAATGCAGTAATAACCAACAAGTAATCTAACTAACAATTCCAAAACTACTGTCTTGTACACAGTGTAAGGGGATAAAGAATATGTACATAAGGATATATGAATGAGTGATGGTACAGAGCAGCATAGGCAAGATACAGTAGATGGTATCGAGTACAGTATATACATATGAGATGAGTATGTAAACAAAGTGGCATAGTTAAAGTGGCTAGTGATACATGTATTACATAAGGATACAGTCGATGATATAGTACAGTATATACGTATGCATATGAGATGAATAATGTAGGGTAAGTAACATTATATAAGGTAGCATTGTTTAAAGTGGCTAGTGATATATTTACATAATTTCCCATAAATTCCCATTATTAAAGTGGCTGGAGTTGAGTCAGTGTCAGTGTGTTGGCAGCAGCCACTCAATGTTAGTGGTGGCTGTTTAACAGTCTGATGGCCTTGAGATAGAAGCTGTTTTTCAGTCTCTCGGTCCCAGCTTTGATGCACCTGTACTGACCTCGCCTTCTGGATGATCGCGGGGTGAACAGGCAGTGGCTCGGGTGGTTGATGTCCTTGATGATCTTTATGGCCTTCCTGTGACATCGGGTGGTGTAGGTGTCCTGGAGGGCAGGTAGTTTGCCCCCGATGATGCGTTGTGCAGACCTCACTACCCTCTGGAGAGCCTTACGGTTGAGGGCGGAGCAGTTGCCGTACCAGGCGGTGATACAGCCCGCCAGGATGCTCTCGATTGTGCATCTGTAGAAGTTTGTGAGTGCTTTTGGTGACAAGCCGAATTTCTTCAGCCTCCTGAGGTTGAAGAGGCGCTGCTGCGCCTTCTTCACAATGCTGTCTGTGTGAGTGGACCAATTCAGTTTGTCTGTGATGTGTATGCCGAGGAACTTAAAACTTGCTACCCTCTCCACTACTGTTCCATCGATGTGGATAGGGGGGTGTTCCCTCTGCTGTTTCCTGAAGTCCACAATCATCTCCTTAGTTTTGTTGACGTTGAGTGTGAGGTTATTTTCCTGACACCACACTCCGAGGGCCCTCACCTCCTCCCTGTAGGCCGTCTTGTCGTTGTTGGTAATCAAGCCTACCACTGTTGTGTCGTCCGCAAACTTTATGATTGAGTTGGAGGCGTGCGTGGCCATGCAGTCGTGGGTGAACAGGGAGTACAGGAGAGGGCTCAGAACGCACCCTTGTGGGGCCCCAGTGTTGAGGATCAGCGGGGAGGAGATGTTGTTGCCTACCCTCACCACCTGGGGGCGGCCCGTCAGGAAGTCCAGTACCCAGTTGCACAGGGCGGGGTCGAGACCCAGGGTCTCGAGCTTGATGACGAGCTTGGAGGGTACTATGGTGTTGAATGCCGAGCTGTAGTCAATGAACAGCATTCTCACATAGGTATTCCTCTTGTCCAGATGGGTTAGGGCAGTGTGCAGTGTGGTTGAGATTGCATCGTCTCTGGACCTATTTGGGCGGTAAGCAAAATGGAGTGGGTCTAGGGTGTCAGGTAGGGTGGAGGTGATATGGTCCTTGACTAGTCTCTCAAAGCACTTCATGATGACGGAAGTGAGTGCTACGGGGCGGTAGTCGTTTAGCTCAGTTACCTTAGCTTTCTTGGGAACAGGAACAATGGTGGCCCTCTTGAAGCATGTGGGAACAGCAGACTGGTATAGGGATTGATTGAATATGTCCGTAAACACACCGGCCAGCTGGTCTGCGCATGATCTGAGGGCGCGGCTGGGGATGCCGTCTGGGCCTGCAGCCTTGCGAGGGTTAACACGTTTAAATGTCTTACTCACCTCGGCTGCAGTGAAGGAGAGACCGCATGTTTTCGTTGCAGGCCGTGTCAGTGGCACTGTATTGTCCTCAAAGCGGGCAAAAAAGTTATTTAGTCTGCCTGGGAGCAGGACATCCTGGTCCGTGACTGGGCTGGATTTCTTCCTGTAGTCCGTGATTGACTGTAGACCCTGCCACATGCCTCTTGTGTCTGAGCCGTTGAATTGAGATTCTACTTTGTCTCTGTACTGACGCTTAGCTTGTTTGATAGCCTTGCGGAGGGAATAGCTGCACTGTTTGTATTCGGTCATGTTACCAGACACCTTGCCCTGATTAAAAGCAGTGGTTCGTGCTTTCAGTTTCACGCGAATGCTGCCATCAATCCACGGTTTCTGGTTAGGGAATGTTTTAATCGTTGCTATGGGAACGACATCTTCAATGCACGTTCTAATGAACTCGCACACCGAATCAGCGTATTCGTCAATGTTGTTGTCTGACGCAATACGAAACATGTCCCAGTCCACGTGATGGAAGCAGTCTTGGAGTGTGGAGTCAGCTTGGTCGGACCAGCGTTGGACAGACCTCAGCGTGGGAGCCTCTTGTTTTAGTTTCTGTCTGTAGGCAGGGATCAACAAAATGGAGTCGTGGTCAGCTTTTCCGAAAGGGGGGCGTGGCAGGGCCTTATATGCGTCGCGGAAGTTAGAGTAACAATGATCCAAGGTCTTTCCACCCCTGGTTGCGCAATCAATATGCTGATAAAATTTAGGGAGTCTTGTACATGTAGACTATAGCCTGTTTTAGAGAAATGTAATCATCAAATATTGTAAGAGCTTTCATTGTCTGCTTATATGCAGTTATGACTTGGTGTACAGGGAGAATACTGTAAGAATGGCCCATGTTCAAAATTCTGTCGCTGTACATTTCAAAAGTGCTGAACAAATAGTTATATTGACGACGTCCATCCTAGGTCTCTCATTGTCTTAATCTAAATTACAGATATCCTGTAGTCCACTCGTTGTCCCCTTATGCCATAGTTTGTACATCTCAATTGTCAGTAGAAACCACATTTGTTTAAGCAAGTCAGCCATATCAGCTATGTTTTTTAAAAAGGATTCTCTCCATGGTGCTGAAAAGAAAGCTCTGCTGTTGGGACAGCTTTATGTCGACCCTAACAGTTTGTGGGCACCGTTTGTTAAATTTATAGTGCAATTAATGTATTGTTTAGTGTTGTGTTGTGTAGTGGCTTTGCTGGCATTCATCTAAAACATTTTGGGGGAGTTTTCCCCACCAAGATGTACATGCTGCAATCACCACTGGGTGGGTGAATTATAACACACCAACCCTGTTACCTATAGATAGACAGTCTAGAAATGTTTAAACTATTTACATGTGTTTGGTAAGCTTGCATTCCATTCCCCCTGTCACATGGGGATCTATGGTTGATTCTAGATGAAATAGTCAACTCTGTTACAGTCAACCCTGTCACTTTATTTGACACTTTATAGGCACTTACTATAGTATGTATTTGTTACTTTGAGATGGAAAACATGTTTTTTATTAAGTTGAACATGTGCTCCTTATGACATAATGTTAGAATTAGGTGAAATATAAAGTTACACCCCCCAAAAGGTACTCAATTGGTACTGAACTGGAGGACTACTGAACTGGAGGTGGGAGAGCTAACGATGCATCTACTGTTGCTCTCTCCTCCGATTCTTAGAGAAGCTATTTCAATCTGATATTTCTCCTATGGTCTAAAATAGATGTGTATAGAGGACTCCTCTGTAATATAACATGTCACACATTGTATCAAACTGATGGAATGTTAGGTGTCTCATTGAAAGTCTAACATCTACCATGACTACTGGATGTTTCAATTCTAATAAATAACAAAACAATCCACACCGTAACAACAATATTGCTTTTTTACTAAATGCTTTTATTAAAGAGTAAAACTTTGCAAACAAAAAGGACATCATCAAACATCACTGGCCTGACTTGAGCAGCTCTGCCCGGGGATGGAGCCAGCAACTTAGCTGCTACCGGTCCGGTCCAGGCTACCTGCAGACCTCCTCCTCCACTGGTCTGAGGGGAGGACTTCTGAAACCATTTCCATTTTTGGGATATTTTCTAGGACTGTAGAGGTGGTAAGCAGAGATGAATTTAACTAGGATAACTAGGATACAGAGGAGAGTCTCTGTTCTTGGAAGGAGGGTCACTGACCTTCGATGGTTTGTTGCCTGATAAAGAGGATACTTGCTGGCTTGAGGAGACTATAATGTTTTGAGGAAGAAATGTGGCTCGATGACTTAAAGAGGAGGAGGAATTATTGGGCGACACTTTTAATTACCAACGTAACCTCAGTGGAACTGTGGCTTCATCGAGTTCCAGCTCTAGGCAGACAGCACGTCAGGAAGGCTGTAAGACATCACAGAGACAGGTAAGTATCTATATATTTACATGTGTGATGCATGTACACTAAACCCTCACAGTTGGATAATGTCACTTTTTAAAGTGATGACATGTATATTACCAGTGTAAAACATGAATAGATGTTTAAACATTCTTTACCCCATCCTAATTTTCTTCCAGATGCTTGGCTTTTTCTTTGTCTTGGAGATTCGCTCTGATGTTTCAACCTCATCTGGAGCTTCTAGCTGCTGGCTGTCTGGCCCCCCTTGATGGTTCTCTGGCCCCTCCTGCTGGTTCTCTGAACTCCCCTCCTGGTTCTCTGCCCATGCCTGTTGCCTCCTTGGCCTTTCCTGGTGGCCATCAGCAGATCCAGTGGGCTCTTGGCTTACTTGTTGGCCATTGGCCCACCCGGGCAACTCCTGACCGTGGTTGTAATCGTGGCTGTGTTGGGTGGATAGACACCGGGTGTTGATTTGAGCATCAGCCTCCAGATTCATCTGCTCCAGGTAGTTTTCCTTCATCCTCTCCCTCTCCTCCTTCAGTTGTTGATGAGTCTGTTTTTTAAGCAGGGACCACTCTCTCCACTGCTTATTGAAATCCTCCATCTTCTTCCTTCTCTCCTCAGCCTTCAGCAGCTCCTTCCTCTTCTCCCTCTCTCTCTCTGCCCGGGTCATGGTGGATGTTAGCCTTGTGTGTCCAGGGATGGCTGGGAGGGGAGAAGAAGTAGAGTTCACATTCATCTTAGTGGATCTGGTATCAACTTAAATGTAATGGACACAGGGAATGAAGAATAGAAAACACAATTGAATCTCAATGATTCTTTACTCTTTTCAGTTGAGCAAGGCATGGAATTTGTCAATAAAGTGCAATAATTCCCATCCCGAATTGACCTGGCCCTAAGTTGAACATGAGTCCAGAATGGCACCTATTCTTTGTATAGTGCCAGGGCATATGTGATCGCTTAGGGCCACATGGCCACTAGTAGCCCCCGGATCCCCCCAAAACACGTTTTTGTGTGTGTGTTTTTAGGAACTCTTTCTGGGTCTCTACTTAGTCTTGAGAGTTAGACTAGTAGATGACACAAGGTACCATTTAAAAACGTGGTTGTTATCAGCAGTATTTTTCTTGTTATGTCAGTCAGTCACTCAATGAGCCATGTCAGCTAACATATTCTTTGGACAGTAGTTTTATATTGAAACAATGATGCAACATGATGACTGGTGTGGAACAAATGTGTGTAGAGGAGACTAAAGAGGATGATGTCATAAGTAGAGGGAAAACAGGTCTTACCTATGTGGACGATCTTATGGCCCTCCTCAGCCTCTCTCTGATACGTTCTCTCTATCTTTCTGAGGTTCCTCTTCTCCCATTTTTTATTCACCCAGCCCACGGCTCTCCTTCGGATACTTTTATCGGGTGAGAGAATGCCCTCCTTGTCATCTTCTTTTTCCTCCTCCTCTAACTCACCCCTCTTGTACTCAAGGATCTCCCTTCTTTCCTCTTCCACCATCTCCTCTCTTTTTTTTGCCTGTATTATTTTTTCTCTATCTCTGATTAAAGATAAATGGCATTTAATGGCTTTCTTTCTCTCCTCCTCTCTCTCTTCCTCTCTCTGCCTCTCCTCCTCTCTTAGTCTCAACATTTCTTTCTGTCTAGCAATTTCAATCTCTTGTTTTTTATCCTGCTCCTCTTGTTGTCTTGCCCTCTCCTGTTTTCTTTCCATCTCCAGCCGTCTTTCCTCCTTCTCCCTCCTGATTTGTTGTCCTCTTTCTATGTGTTCTCGTTCCCCCTTCAACACTTCTAACCTCCTCTCTTTACGCCTATTGAAGACTTCCCGTGCTTTTGCTTTAACATTAACTACTACATGTTTCTTCATGCTTACTTCCTTTCCTCTCTCTTCTCTTTCCCTGTACTCTTCCTCTGCTTCCTTAATCACTTCCTGCTTTTCTTCCATCTCTCTCTCCTGTTCTATCTCCAGTTCATTCTGTCCCTCAATTTCCCCCAAAATATTTTTCTGCCCTTCCTTTCTTCTTCCTGCTTCCTCCCTTTCTCTCATAATCATATTTTCTTTCTCCATCTCTTTCTGTTGCTGATCTTTTAATTCCATCTCTCTTTGATTGTCATTGTCTTTCTCCCTTTCTTTCTCCTTCTCCTTTTGTTTCTGTCTCTCCTCTTGTTGTTGTCGTCTGTGTATCTCTTCTATCTCTCTCTGTCTCTTGTTCTCCCTCTCTCTTCCCTCCTTCTCCATGTCAATTTGCTTCTGTTTCCATATATTTTCTTCTTCTTGATCTCTCTCAAACATTATCTTTCTCTCCACTTGTTGTTGTCGTCTTTCTTTCTCTCCAATCTCTCTCTGTCTCTCTTTCTCTTTTGATCTCTCTCTGTCTCTCTTCTTCTCTTTCTTCCTCTTCCATCTCTATTTGCTTCTGTTTAAATAGTTGTTCTTCATTCTCTCTTTCAATCTCTTTCTGTCTCTCTTCTTTTCTTTCGATATGTTTTTGTCTCTTTTCCATTATCTTTCTTTTGATCTCTCTCTGTCTCTTCTCCCTCTCTCGTTCTTCCTCTTCCATCTCTATTTGCTTCTGTTTACATCTTTCTTCTTCAATCTCTCTTTCAATCTCTCTCTGTCTCTCTTCTTCTCTTTCCATAATTTTCTGTCTCTTCTCCATTCTCTTCCTTTTGATCTGTCTCTGTCTCTCTTTCTCCCTCTCTCTTTCTTCCTCTTCCATCTCTATGTGCTTCTGTTTGCGTCTCTCCTCTTCTTCTTCTCTCTCCATCTCCTTCTTCTTCTCATCTTCTTCTTGTCTCTGTTTTGGTATTTTCTCCATTCTCTTTCTTTCTACCTCTTTCTGTTTGTTGTGCTCACCCTCCATCTTCTCCTCCATGTCCATTTGGTTCTGTTTCCATTTATATTTGTCTGTTTCCATATTTTCTAATTCTATCTGCTGTTCCTTGATTTTCTTGAAGACTTCCTCCAATTCAGACGTATTTTTGTCATTGATGAGGGCTGTCTCCATCTCCATCTCTCTCTCCACTCTATTTTTCAACTCCTCTTCACTTCGTCTCCAATCATTTTCTCTCTCTCTGTCTCTATCAAATGTTCTCTCTGGTTCAGTCTCGTCTTTCAATCTAATCTCTTCTTTCATTCTCACAACCTCTCTGTCTAACACTAGTACATTTTGGTTAACCTGTTTCACTCTCTCATTCTGTCTTCTAAACGCTTCTTTCGCTCTTTCAAATTTGATTTTGTATTGAATCTCTTTTGTTGTCATATCTTCTTTCAGTCTCTCAACCTCTCTCTCTAACTCTTTTACCTTTTCGTTGACCAGTTTGACTTTCTCATTCTCTGCAATACGCATGTCTCTTTCTCTTTCAAATATGATTTCCTTCTCAATCTCTTTCAATCTCTCAATCTCTCGTTCTAACGCTTTTATCGTTTCTTCTGCCTGTTCCACTTTCTTCTTCATTTCTTGTCTTTCCAAGTCTGCTTTTCTCTTCCTTTCCATCTCCCTTTCTCTCTCTTTTTCTCTCTCTCTTTCCCTCTCTCTTCCTGTCTCAATAGGTTTGTTGTTCCAGGCCAGTCTTGGTCGCTGATCCTCCATGACTTTCTGCCATAGCCTCAATCTCTCAATCTCTTGCTTCATTTTAAAAGGTTAAATTAGTGATAATCTATTACCAAGACATACTTTCAAAAGATTTGCAGAGAACGATACACAGAAATATAACCTAGAGCTAGGTAATTGAATCAAACACTGGACAACATCAATAGCAGGGTCATTTTGATCAATTCATCTGGACAATTCATTGTCAATTAATGTATTATCATGGTTTGAAAAAATTATGAGACATTTTATGGAATCAATTATGTCCAAAATGTGTTCAAATACAAACACACAACCTTCTTGCTCATTCAGTTAGGGGTTTGAGAAATTCCTGTTACAATTTGTGTGATGTTACAACAATGTTGCCTCTGATGTTTATGCTTGTAGAAATTACTCCTACAAATGATGCTTCACTAATGCAACTATTTACAACCTTCACAGATACAGTTATCAACAACAACAACAGTAATGACGTTAATAAGGAAGTGGATATTCAACCGGCAGAAGAAAGGCATAGGGGTTGAGATAAATGAAGGTTAGGTTCAGGACCTAGGGTTGGGTTAAGGTAAAGGTTAGGTATAGTTTCAGTGAGGTTAAGGTAAGGGTTAAGGAAAGGAATAAAAGTTAACATTGGGTTAGCGTACCGCTGTCTGCCACTATTCATTTTCAGCTGGGTAAATATACACTGCCTTTTAATAATAACAATGACATGTCTTACGTGGGCCAGTTGTAGGTCCACCATCAGTAGATCCAGCAGTTGTTTGAGTCTGTGGATCTCCTGCAGTTTTCTCTGGTGCTCCATTGCTTCTGTGGCTCTCTCTGCTTCCCTCTGTCTCACTGCTTCCCTCTCTCTCTCTGCCTCCCTCTGTCTCTCTGCTTCTCTCTGTCTCTCTGCTTCTCTCTGTCTCTCTGCTTCTCTCTGTCTCTCTACTTCTCTCTGTCTCTCTGCTTCTCTCTGTCTTTCTGCATCTCTCTGGCTCTCTGCCTCCCTCTGACTCTCTGCCTCCCTCTGGCTCTCTGCCTCCCTCTGGCTCTCTGCCTCCCTCAGTCTCAGGATCTCAGTCTTCCACTCTTCCATGATACCCCTTTCTACTCTTCTTCTCCTCCTTTCATCTTTTAAAAGGGCTCGGAGATGGTCTGTCTCAAACTGTAATTGTTCAATGATCTTGTCCTTCTCCGTTCCACCATTCCTCTTCTTCTTTTCCTCCTCCCAGAGGCACACTTGGAGTCTGTCCATCTCCTTCTTCTGATTTCGGATTGTTCGATCCTTCCCCCTCAACTCAAGCATGTGGGCTTCCTTCTCTGTATAGGTCTTCTTCTCTTCTCTCAGGAAGTGAACCTCCATCTCTGCCTGCTTGTAGCTGGGAGCAAAGGAATGTCAACACATTATTTAGGAAGTGAACTCAGACAATTTACTACAATATTAAAATAATAATTCAACTTCTGCTCAATTTAACTGTCTTTAATAACACAAATCACACAACTGTGACTTACAGTATGTGAATGTGATGAGTTGACTATCCATGATGGCCAGAGGTGGGTAATGTGTAGCTCTGGTCCAGGGCGTTACGTACAGCTTGCAGACACTGAGCCTTCCTTCAGCAAGCCGCACATAATGCCCTGGACCAGAGCTAGGTTATGTGATGAATGACTTACAGACTGTTCCACATGATAGGAGGGGGTAAGAAGGCAGTCCCAGTAGGAGACGGAGATCGTCCAGAAGAAGAAGAGGTGTCCATCTCCTCAGAGACTGCAGGAAAGGTCTACACGTTTTATTTCTGGAAAATAAAGAGATGCCTTCGTTCAGCAACAATGTGTGTTTCTATGTTTCTGTCACTAGATGGTGCCATTGTACACAACATTTACTCACCAGGTCAGTGAATTCAGAAACAGTCTTCAGAGTTGAGTCCTCAAGCTCTAGCCTACAACCCATCATGCATCAGCACAACTAATATAATAATACCTCATCACAACTTCATAATCACAGTACACCTGGATTGTGTTCACAAAGTGTTTCAGGGTAGGAGTGCTGATCTAGGATCAGGTCGCCTCCTGTCCATCAAAACGTATTCAGTTTAATTTAAAAGGCCAAACTGATTATTGATCAGCACTCCTTCTATGAGACTTTGTGAATATGAGCCTATGTGAAAGAACCTTTCTGGCATATGCTGCCTAGCAGTACACAGACAATTCAGATAGTCCGACAGACAGACAGAAGAGTAGATACAGATGGAGTGATTGATAGCAACAGAAATAACGAAGCGGATGGTTAATGTATTGTAAACTTTTGTAAATATTTGACTCACCTCAAATCACACGTGTCAAACCTCAGTTTTAGTGTTGAACCGAATAATATCCTCGGCATTAACTTTCTCTGGTCTGGAGCTGTATTGTTGCGTCATTTGGAAAGCTTGAGCGTCATAATCCGTTCACCGCGCCTGCTTGATTGACAGCTAGGGGTTCTCCTGCGCATCAGTGTCCAAAAGTCGATAATGTTTAGCTACTCATAATTGATAAAGTCATTTATAACTATTTTCACTTGACTTTTATTTCGTGTATTTTTGCCTAAGGTTATTTGGAATTCTACGTTGTGTGATTTGTCTTTGTATTGGCCTAAAGTTCAATGAAATACAAACAGCAACTATAGCCTACAAACATTTTCCACACAAATACAAATGTGGGTGTTTAGTGAGAACACAAAATAATAACATTACAGCCATAACTGTACAAACAAACATACAATCACAACTCTCTCCCCACTATTTATTATTTCTGCAGTGAGGATTCACCCCCTTTAGATAATGATGTTGTAATTTATCTACAGAAAAACGTTGTTCTGATCTCAACAAGCAGTAGTAGCAGTTCGCAAATCATAGAGCCAGATGAATGGCTCTTTCACCGATGCAATTCGGTTCCCGAGGTTCAACAAAAAGATCCGTTCAAAAAGAGCCGTTCGTTCGTGAACGACACATCATTACTCTGTAGTTCTCCACCATTTCGTATCGTGAGCTGGAGGAGCGTTCGTCCAACTTCTCATCCAAGTAAATGGCAGCGGCGCATCATCCATCCGCTGAACTCCCAAGGGACTGGGAGGATAGTTCACGATGCAACAAGCGTTTGGGGAGGACATTCATTGTAACGCAATGCCTGTTTTTAAATTCTTGAGGGACTCTTGTTCCAGGGGAAATCTCAGCAGCGATGTCTCTGCTGTGCGTCAGTTGTGGGATCTTTTCCTTCTTCACTCTGCTTATTATACTGTACATATCGGTCACATTAATGACATTGCAGTCAGGAAAGTTGTCTGTAGGCTATTGGGGAGATGCGCATAGCCCGTTGAGTTGTCACGTTCCAGTCCAAACATGACCTGGGATGTGAGAAGGGAGCTATTCTATAACACATGTAGATGACATGTTGTCTTTATATGTAGATTATATTTTGGTTTTATATTTCATATTTGATTGATGATTAGGCCTATGACTTTTGATTCCACTTTGGCTACCTTGCACCATATTGTCCTCTCTTGCTATATCTTAAACTTTATGCCCTTGTGCAGATCTTCTCTCTAAACAATCGTCATGATAGTTTGAATGAGTTGAGTAAACTACACTGTTGTTAGCTTCTCAGTCTGTACTGTACTGTCCCTGGAAGACTCTCCACATAGTTCACCTAGATCCAGTCCACTTTGTACCACTGGTCAACCATTCATCCAAACCTCTGATTAGTGAATCAGGTGTGTTGGTGGTGGAATACATGATATGAACTGGTTAGGGGGAGGACAGGTTTGAGAAGGGAAAGACTAAATGGACTTTCCTGACCAACATCCCATTGACAGCCTGTCTGACCAAAACCTAAAACGGTCCCTAACCTAAACACTAACAATAACCAAACCCTTAAGCATTCAAGGTAGTCTCATCAGTCATCAGACTGTAGTTTCTCCCTGTGTGTCCAGTAAACCTCCTCTCATCATGGGTGTGATTCAACCTGAAGCTTGAGAGGCCAGTAGCAACCAGCCCGACCACTTTATTACTAGTTGGGGATGGATAGTATCTCTAGAGGTACAGTAGGGCATTTCCATGTAAAAGGATTGTCTATTAGGTATTTGTTGTGAAATTGTAAGATATTACTTGTTAGATAATACTGCACTGTCGGAACTAGAAGCACAAGCATTTCGCTAGACTCGCAATAACATCTACTAACCATGTGTTGTGACCAATAAAATTTTATTTTGATTTGAGCACCAACGCATCGTTCATAGGAGCATGTGTAATTGGGTGTCAAATGAAATCTAAGAGTGTATATTTTTGGTAAATGTAATTCTAGATACATTTTTCAACCAGTGAAGGCTTTGATTTCTGGGTAAACAGATGGAAAAGGGATCTTAGAAAACATCACCAGAAAAAGTCTAAAGAGGTCCAATATCAGAACTACATAAAAACAGAATCATGTTGACATAAAGACCCCTGACTACTATTATCAACACTTACATTTGGGTTTGGAGAAATCGTTTTGGTAATATTGTCTTGTGCCTTGTAATTCCGTTACCAAAACCCCACATAACTTTTATTTTCACATTTGTCTTTGTGAGGAGGGGGGATAATGAAAGTTCACAGAAGTAACCAGTAATGGTGGAGCTAACAATTAGTTCTAGTGATTTTTCTGATGTATATTTTGTTTGTGAATTATTAAGTGATTACAACTCATAATTCCGTTGCCAAATTGGTCGCTGCATCAAAACCAAGTATCCATTACAACTCTATTGTTGCATTATGTTATGTTCTGTTAATTACTGATGTCCCCTTTAAGGATGGAGCACCCTTGGTCATGCGCAGTATTGTTCTATGTTATTCTGGTACTAACTAGTTTGAGTAAATGTGAAGCTCCAGTTCAATTGCTTGTATTCTGAGTCTTTCTTATTACATAAATAAGTACTAAGTGTTAAGACACTACAATGGCGACGAGGATGATTACCTGCAGTGTGCATCACGAATACAGATGGAGTTCGTAGGAAGAGAGGAAGATTTTGACCCTGTAGCACAACAGCTAGCAAGCAGTGAAGACGAGGGGAGAGCTGACGAGAACGAGGCGGCAGATCAAAGACCCGTGGAACCGGAGGTAAAGAGAATGGCTAGCATCGGGAAAATAGATGTGTTTGATGACACGCAAGAAAACTGGGCAACTTACATTGAACGACTGGAACAGTACTTCATTGCAAACGACATTGATGATAACAAAAGAGTACCAGCGTTGTTGAGTTTAATTGGCCAAAAACATACAGTTTGCTAAGAGATCTGACTGCCCCTCTGAAGCCCTCAAATAAAACATTCACAGAGATTGTGGAGATATTGCAAAATCACCTATCACCTAAACCACTCCTCATCGCGGAACGTTTTCGTTTCCACAAGAGAGATCAGAATGAGGGGGAGGGTGTTAGTACATATGTAGCAGTGTTGAAGAAACTGTCTGAACATTGCCAGTTGGGAGAGAACCTAAATGACACATTAAGGGATAGATTTGTGTGTGGACTGAAACATGAACACATTCAGAAACATTTGCTCACAGAATCAGAGCTCACGTTTGCAAAGGCTGTTGAAATTGCTGTGGCTATGGAAATCGCGACTAAAGATGCATTTGAGTTGCAAAGTAAAAGAAGTACTGACCTGTCACAAATTTCCACGCAGTCGACAGCGCCCCCGTGTGGCCGAAAAATGCAACAGGTGTGACAGAGATGGTCACAGAGCAGAGGACTGCCGTTTCAAAGACGAAATTTGTCACAAATGCAGTAGAAGGGGGCACATTCAAAGAGCATGCAAAGCAAAATTCAGTCACAACAGTAAAACTGAGAAAATTAAAGGGTTGGTGAATGCACTAGCAGAGAACAGTGGCAGTGATTCAGATGAACGATTAATTGGTACAATGGAGTTAAACACAGTGACTTCTCCCAGCAGTAGCATAATATGGGTGACACCAGATATCGAAGGCAAACCCCTCAAAATGGAGCTGGACACAGGATCTGCAGTGTCTATAATTTCCACTACTGTCTACAATGAGCACTTTAAGGCTATCAAGCTGAAGAACACAAATGTGTTGCTGAAGACATACTCAGGAGAGAGATTGAGCCCAATGGGGGCGTTGCAGGTCAGAGTGCATTATGGGGGGCAAACACAGCAGTTACAGCTGTATGTGGTGCCTTGAACTGGCCCCCCGTTATTTGGCAGGGAATGGCTTTCAAAAATAAAGCTGAACTGGTGTGACTTGAAAATGCTCCACACGTTCCAGTCCAGAGAGAAAGGTACAGACCAAACACTGGAGCACTTGTGGAAGAAATACAACACAGTTTTCAGTGATCAGATGGGAACAGTAAAAGGCTTCACAGCCAAACTTGTACTAAAAGATGACGCAACCCCCAAATTCTGCAAAGCCAGATCTGTTCCATACTCCCTGAGACCAAAGGTGGAAGCGGAAATCGATCGCTTGCAGGATACAGGGATCCTGACGAAAGTGGACAGAAGCGAATGGGCCACACCCATAGTTCCTATTGTGAAGAAAGACGGGTCTGTTAGAATGTGTGGGGACTTCAAGGTAACTGTGAATTCAATGTTGCATGTGGACCAATACCCCCTACCACGTCTGGATGACATCTTCGCTGCACTAGCTGGTGGGAAACACTTCAGTAAAATCGATCTGAAACAGGCTTACCTGCAGCTACCGGTTGAAGAGAGTTCCAAACAGTACCTGACAATAAACACACACAAAGGTCTATACAGGTATAACCGCCTGGTTTTTGGCATTGCATCAGCCCCAGCCATTTGGCAACGAACTATTGACCAGATTTTGCAAGGAATCCCAGGAACCCAGTGTATCCTGGATGACATGATCATAACAGGACGCACCGACAAAGAGCACCTGGCTAACCTGGAAGAGGTCCTGAAAAGACTGAAAGAGTATGGTCTACAGGCAAACTTAAAGAAGTGTGAGTTCTTCAAAGACAAGATTGTCTTCTGTGGACATGAGATTGACTGCAATGGATTGCACAAAACACAGGACAAAATCGAGGCAGTGGTACAGGCACCACGACCACAAAATATCACAGAAGTAAGATCTTTCACGGGACTGATCAATTACTACAGAAGATTCCTCCCAAACCTTTCAGCAGTACTCCAGCCTCTAAATCAGCTCCTGGAAAAGAATAGGACATGGTGGTGGACAGAGCAGTGTGAAAATGCATTTCTGGAGGCAAAACGGCTCATAACATCTGAACAGGTCCTGATGCATTACGACCCTGAAATGCCAGTGAAGTTGGCTTGTGATGCGTCCCCTTATGGATTAGGGGCAGTCCTTTCACACACACTGAAAGATGGGTCAGAGAGGCCAGTTGCATTTGCGTCACGAACATTGAATGATGCAGAGAAAAACTACTCACAAATCGACAAAGAAGCACTGGCACTAGTGTGGGGCGTCAAGAAATTCCACGCATACCTATATGGCAAGCGTTTCACACTGGTTACAGATCACCAGCCGTTGCTTTCCATTTTCAGTCCAAAGAAAGGCATTCCGGCAATGACAGCAGCCAGGTTACAGCGATATGCCCTGTTCCTTGCCAGTCATATGTATGACATTGAGTTTAAGCCGTCATCCCTCCACACAAATGCAGATGGATTATCCAGACTGCCGTGTACAAGAGAAAGACAAAGGAGGGTGGATGCAGTGGACATGTTCCATACCGCTCAGCTCGAGGCCCTACCAGTCACAAGCACAGTTATCAAACAGGAGACAAGGAAAGATGTGACCTTGTCAAAAGTGTACACCTACACCATGTCAGGATGGCCAGCTACTGGCAGAAAGGAGCTGACTCCGTATTTCCAGCGGAGAAACGAAATTACAACGTACCAAGGATGTTTGATGTGGGGAATGAGAGTCATGATACCCCAGAAATGCCAACATCTAGTCTTGCAGCAACTACATGAAGGTCATGTTGGAATTGTCAAAATGAAGCTGCTCGCAAGGAGCCACTTCTGGTGGCCAGGTCTGGACCAACAGATAGAAAATATGGCAAAGAACTGTAGTGGATGTTTGGAAACCCTTCACATGCCTGCTCCTGTCCCAGTCCACCCATGGGAATGGCCCGCAGAGCCATGGCAGAGAATTCATGTGGACTACGCTGGTAGTTGTTGTGTTTCTGGTTATAGTTGATGCCCATTCCAAATGGCCAGAGGTGTTTTGCACTGACTCCTCCACCTCAGCTCAGACGATAGAGTGTCTCAGAACAACGTTTGCACGCTTCGGTTTGCCACTGCAGCTGGTAAGTGACAACGCGCAAGCTTTTGTAAGTGACGAGTTTACAAGATTCATGTCAGTAAATGGAATCAAACACTCAACCTCAGCTCCGTACCACCCTGCCACCAATGGGCTGGCAGAACACTTTGTGCAAACCCTAAAGCAAGGACTCCGTGCAGCAAAACGAGACGAAGGGACTTTGTAAACAAAACTGGCCAAGTTCCTGGCCTCCTACCGAAACACCCCACATGCCACGACAAATGAAAGCCCAGCCGCACTGATGTTCGGGAGGCCTCTCCGCACACAGCTGGACATCATGAAGCCAAACAGACGTAATGAAGTGCTGAACAAACAAGCCAAGATGCTCTCCGGTGGCCGGGAGCGCCATCTCCAAACAGGACAGGAAGTGATGGTGCGAGAATACAGAAGAGGAGGGAAATGGACAAGAGGGGCCGTACACACACAAACGGGACCCAGAACTTACCAGGTTCAAGTGAGCCCAGACATAATGTGGCGGCGTCACATTAACCAAATGCATTCCAGGGAAAACAGCACAACAATCGAGAGAGAACAGGCACAGAGAGCTCCTGAGAGTGACACACAGGGAACTGTAGAGGATGGTGGGGCAGTAGAGAGACCCCAGGCTGAAAGAAGGGAACGTGTTGATGAAGGTGCTGCTATAGCAGACGCTATAATGGAACAAGCACACACTGAGGATGTTCAGGAGCCTCCAGACAATCTGAGGCGCTACCCAGAACGAAGGCACCGTCCACCAGACAGACTAGACTTATAAACAAACAAACAAAAACGAACTGTTCAAGTTCAAATTAAAAGATGCAAAATAACTACAACAAGTTCTGGGAAATGTTTCAGTTGTGGTTTGGTAAAAGTAACTCTAAGAGAAGGACTAAGAGAAGGAATGTTATGTTCTGTTAATTACTGATGTCCCCTTTAAGGATGGAGCACCCTTGGTCGTGCGCAGTATTGTTCTATGTTATTCTGGTACTAACTAGTTTGAGTAAATGTGAAGCTCCAGTTCAATTGCTTGTATTCCGAGTCTTTCTTATTACATAAATAAGTACTAAGTGTTAAGACACTACAGGGTGGAATCTATTGACATGTTAAAGTATTATTCATGCAAATTTAAAGAATGTTTGTAAAAAAGTATCCAAAGCCGACAAATACAAACACAAATTACTGTTGATTGGAGGGATGACGTCCCTCAACCAATAACAGTGTGTTGTTTTCATGAAAGTCTAATGGGGTGGAAGATATTGGTTTTTTAAAAGTATTTTTATGTAAAGTAACTTGTTTTACTTTTAGTAGATTTTATAGAAGTTAAAAAAAAATGTAACTAATTGCATTCGAGAAAAGAGGTCTCTTATCAGTGTCAAATTTGTTTGAGATCTCTGTCATGTCGTTGAGAAGGTATTGATATTTTTCATTTACAGGCAATTGTATGCGATGCAGTTTTAAGACGGTCCCTTAACCCTCTGAGCAGAGGATGGCACATTTTTAGCTACATTTCACCTCCAAAAAGTGATTATGACACCGAATGGTAAAAACAAGGGGTTTAACTTATTCACTATCATCAGCTGATTTAGAATATTAGATTTATATATATTTTTTTATTTATTTAACTAGTTCAGTCAGTTAAGAACAAATTCTTATTTACAACAACTAGCTAGGAACAGTAGGTTAACTGCCGTGTTCAGGGGAAGAATGACAGATTTTTACCTTGTCAGCTCGGGGATTCTATCTAGCAACCTTTCGGTTACTGACCCAACACTCTAACCACTAGGATACCTGCCGCCCCCGGTAGCCTAGTCAACCTTGCATGTTCCGTTGAAGAGGTTTGAAGAGCAAAGTCTGAATCTTTAATATAAAGCTAACTTCACCACTGTAAAACACTGTATGATTAAATCATTCAATATTGATTCACCAATAAAAACGTTGAGCTCATCTTTTAATAATAATGTATTCATCATAGAATCATCTTTGATTATAGTATTGTCAGTGGCGAGCCGTCATTTAGGGCAGGTGGGGCGGAGCCACACCCGTTTTGAGCCCCACGTGTTTAACAACAATATATATATTTATATGTTGCCTGCTTTGCATGTTATTTTGGCAATGTCTACTTTTAAAAAAATCATTGAGTTAATAAAGCTGCACAATGTTCTCTGGTTGCGCCGTGATTGGTTCAACATCATATTTTCAAAATCATAGCTACCAAGCTAGCAGTCATCATCATGCATCCAGTCAACAATCTACTGGCAAATCCTTTTCAATCCTTGTCATATGAAGAGAAATTATAGATAAAAAGTATCAGTGGTCATCAACCTTTCCAAATAAACACAAAAAGTTGGAAATCGCAAATTCAACAATGAGTGGTTTGGAAGGAATCAGTGGCTAACTGCAAGCTAAGCTAAAGCTTAACAAATCAATCACTAGCCTGCTATTCAGCATGATTCCTGAGTGGTTGGAAGCTTCTCTATAAATGATGTAATATGCCTGGGAGTGTCACGTTCTGACCTTAGTTCCTTTATTATGTCTTTGTGTTATTTTGGTCAGGGCGTGAGTTGGGGTGGGGAGTCTATGTTATTTTTTCTATGTAGTATTTATGTGTTTGGCCTGGTATGGTTCTCAATCAGAGACAGATGTTGTTCGTTGTCTCTGATTGAGAATCATACTGTTTTCCCCATTTTAGAGGTGGGTGATTGTTTTCTGTCTCTGTGTCTTCACCAGACAGATCTGTTTTGTTTTCGTTCGTTGTCCTTGTTATTTTGTTTTTTGTGTTCAATGTTAATAAATGATCAACATGGACACGTATCACGCTGCATATTGGTCCGATCCTTCATACTCCTCGTCAGAGGAAGACGAATATCGTTACAGGGAGATATGTATACTGTATCTAAGAAAGTAATACTAAGTGCATGTTGTGTAGTAAGCTGTTAGTAGCCCATGTGCCTCACCCTAATAATTTTGTCCCTTTCCCCTCTCATAACTTAGCCTACTGCTCTGGCTTGATGGTGCACATGTAGACTATAGCCTGTTTAAGAGAAATGTAATCATTGAATATTGTACGAGCTTTCATTGTCTGCTTATATGCAGTTATGACTTGGTGTACAGGGAGAATACTGTAAGAATGGCCCATGTTCAAAATTCTGTCGCTGTACATTTCAAAAGTGCTGAACAAATGGTTATATTGACAACATCCATCCTAGCTCTCTCATTGTCTTAATCTAAATTACAGATATCCTGTAGTCCACTCGTTGTCCCCTTATGCCATAGTTTGTACATCTCAATTATCAGCAGAATCCACGTTTGTTTAAGCAAGTCAGCCATATCAGCTATGGTTTTAAAAAATGATTATCTCCATGGTGCTGAAAAGAAAGCTCTGCTGTTGGGACAGCTTTATGTCGACCCTAACAGTTTGTGGGCACCGTTTGTTAAAGTTATAGTGCAATTAATGTATTGTTTAGTGTTGTGTTGTGTAGTGGCTTTGCTGGCATTAATCTAAAACATTTTGGGGGAGTTTTCCCCACCAAGACGTACATGCTGCAATCACCACTGGGTGGGTGAATTATAACACATCAACCCCGTTACCTATAGATAGACAGTCTAGAAATGTTTAAACTATTTACATGTGTTTGGTAAGCTTGCATTCCATTCCCCCTGTCACATGGGGATCTATGGTTGATTCTAGATGAAATAGTCAACTCTGTTACAGTCAACCCTGTCACTTTATTTGGCACTTAATAGGCACTTACTATAGTATGTATTTGTTACTTTGAGATGGAAAACATGTTTTATATTAAGTTGAACATGTGCTCTTTATGACAGAATGTTAGAATTAGGTGAAATATAAAGTTACACTCCCCAAAAGGTACTCAATTGGTGGAATGACCCGAGTACTGAACTGGAGGTGGGAGAGCTAACGATGCGTCTACTGTTGCTCTCTCCTCAGATTCTTAGAGAAGCTATTTCAATCTGATATTTCTCCTATGGTCTAAAATAGATGTGTATAGAGGACTCCTCTCTAATATAACATGTCACACATTGTATCAAACTGATGGAATGTTAGGTGTCTCATTGAAAGTCTAACATCTACCATGACTACTGGATGTTTCAATTCTAATAAATAACAAAACAATCCACACCGTAACAACAATATTGCTTTTTTACTAAATGCTTTTATTAAAGAATAAAACTTTGCTAACAAAAATGACATCATCAAACATCACTGGCCTGACTTGAGCAGCTCTGCCCGGGGATGGAGCCAGCAACTTAGCTGCTACCGGTCCGGTCCAGGCTACCTGCAGACCTCCTCCCAGACCTCCTTTTCAGCACCTACCCTTAACAGGAGAGGTGGTGGAAATGATCAGAGTTGCATTCAACTTGAATAAAGATGAGAAACTCTGGTTTGTGGAGCCACTGGTCTGAGGGGAGGACTTCTGAAACCATTTCCATTTTTGGGATATTTTCTAGGACTGTAGAGGTGGTAAGCAGAGATGAATTTAACTAGGATACAGAGGAGAGTCTCTGACCTTCGATGGTTTGTTGCCTGATAAAGAGGATACTTGCTGGCTTGAGGAGACTATAATGTTTTGAGGAAGAAATGTGGCTCGATGACTTAAAGAGGAGGAGGAATTATTGGGCGACACTTTTAATTACCAACGTAACCTCAGTGGAACTGTGGCTTCATCGAGTTCCAGCTCTAGGCAGAATGCTGTAAGACATCACAGAGACAGGTAAGTATCTATATATTTACATGTGTGTTGCATGTACACTAAACCCTCACATTTGGATAATGTCACTTTTTAAAGTGATGACATGTATATTAACAGTGTAAAACATGAATAGATGTTTAAACATTCTTTACCTCATCCTAATTTTCTTCCAGATGCTTGGCTTTTTCTTTGTCTTGGATATTCGCTCTGATGTTTCAACCTCTTCTGGAGCTTCTAGCTGCTGGCTGTCTGGCCCCCCCTGATGGTTCTCTGGCCCCCCCTGATGGTTCTCTGAACTCCCCTCCTGGTTCTCTGCCCATGCCTGTTGCCTCCTTGGCCTTTCCTGGTGGCCATCAGCAGATCCAGTGGGCTCTTGGCTTACTTGTTGGCCATTGGCCCACCCGGGCAACTCCTGACCGTGGTTGTAATCGTGGCTGTGTTGGGTGGTTAGACACCGGGTGTTGATTTGAGCATCAGCCTCCAGATTCATCTGCTCCAGGTAGTTTTCCTTCATCCTCTCCCTCTCCTCCTTCAGTTGTTGATGAGTCTGTTTTTTAAGCAGGGACCGCTCTCTCCACTGCTTATTGAAATCCTCCATCTTCTTCCTTCTCTCCTCAGCCTTCAGCAGCTCCTTCCTCTTCTCCCTCTCTCTCTCTGCCCGGGTCATGGTGGATGTTAGCCTTGTGTGTCCAGGGATGGCTGGGAGGGGAGAAGAAGTAGAGTTCACATTCATCTTAGTGGATCTGGTATCAACTTAAATGTAATGGACACAGGGAATGAAGAATAGAAAACACAATTGGATCTCAATGATTCTTTACTCTTTTCAGTTGAGCAAGGCATGGAATTTGTCAATAAAGTGCAATAATTCCCATCCCGAATTGACCTGGCCCTAAGTTGAACATGAGTCCAGAATGGCACCTATTCTTTGTATAGTGCCAGGGCATATGTGATCGCTTAGCGCCCCATGGCCACTAGTAGCCCCACACGTTTTTGTGTGTGTGTTTTTAGGAACTCTTTCTGGGTCTCTACTTAGTCTTGAGAGTTAGACTAGTAGATGACACAAGGTACCATTTAAAAACGTGGTTGTTATCAGCAGTATTTTTCTTGTTATGTCAGTCAGTCACTCAATGAGCCATGTCAGCTAACATATTCTTTGGACAGTAGTTTTATATTGAAACAATGATGCAACATGATGACTGGTGTGGAACGTATGTGTGTAGAGGAGACTAAAGAGGATGATGTCATAAGTAGAGGGAAAACAGGTCTTACCTATGTGGACGATCTTATGGCCCTCCTCAGCCTCTCTCTGATACGTTCTCTCTATCTTTCTGATGTTCCTCTTCTCCCATTTTTTATTCACCCAGCCCACGGCTCTCCTTCGGATACTTTTATCGGGTGGGAGAATGTCCTCCTTGTCATCTTCTTTTTCCTCCTCCTCTAACTCACCCCTCTTGTACTCAAGGATCTCCCTTCTTTCCTCTTCCACCATCTCCTCTCTTTTTTTTGCCTGTATTATTTCTTCTCTCTCTCTGATTAAAGATAAATGGCATTTAATGGCTTTCTTTCTCTCCTCCTCTCTCTCTTCCTCTCTCTGCCTCTCCTCCTCTCTTAGTCTCAACATTTCTTTCTGTCTAGCAATTTCAATCTCTTGTTTTTTATCCTGCTCCTCTTGTTGTCTTGCCCTCTCCTGTTTTCTTTCCATCTCCAGCCGTCTTTCCTCCTTCTCCCTCCTGATTTGTTGTCCTCTTTCTATGTGTTCTCGTTCCCCCTTCAACACTTCTAACCTCCTCTCTTTACGCCTATTGAAGACTTCCCGTGCTTTTGCTTTAACATTAACTACTACATGTTTCTTCATGCTTACTTCCTTTCCTCTCTCTTCTCTTTCCCTGTACTCTTCCTCTGCTTCCTTAATCACTTCCTGCTTTTCTTCCATCTCTCTCTCCTGTTCTATCTCCAGTTCATTCTGTCCCTCAATTTCCCCCAAAATATTTTTCTGCCCTTCCTTTCTTCTTCCTGCTTCCTCCCTTTCTCTCATAATCATCTTTTTTTTCTCCATCTCTTTCTGTTGCTGATCTTTTAATTCCATCTCTCTCTGATTGTCATTGTCTTTCTCCCTTTCTTTCTCCTTCTCCTTTTGTTTCTGTCTCTCCTCTTGTTGTTGTCGTCTGTGTATCTCTTCTATCTCTCTCTGTCTCTTGTTCTCCCTCTCTCTTCCCTCCTCCATGTCAATTTGCTTCTGTTTCCATATATTTTCTTCTTCTTGATCTCTCTCAAACATTATCTTTCTCTCCTCTTGTTGTTGTCGTCTTTCTTTCTCTCCAATCTCTCTCTGTCTCTCTTTCTCTTCGATCGTTCTCTGTCTCTCTCTTCTCTTTCGATATGTTTTTGTCTCTTTTCCATTATCTTTCTTTTGATCTCTCTCTGTCTCTCTTCTTCTCTTTCGATATGTTTTTGTCTCTTTTCCATTATCTTTCTTTTGATCTCTCTCTGTCTCTTCTCCCTCTCTCTTTCTTCCTCTTCCATCTCTATTTGCTTCTGTTTAAATAGTTGTTCTTCATTCTCTCTTTCAATCTCTTTCTGTCTCTCTTCTTCTCTTTCGATATGTTTTTGTCTCTTTTCCATTATCTTTCTTTTGATCTCTCTCTGTCTCTTCTCCCTCTCTCGTTCTTCCTCTTCCATCTCTATTTGCTTCTGTTTACATCTTTCTTCTTCGTGCTCTCTTTCAATCTCTCTCTGTCTCTCTTCTTCTCTTTCTTTCTCTTCCATCTCTATTTTCTTCTGTTTACATCTTTCTTCTTCGTGCTCTCTTTCAATCTCTCTCTGTCTCTCTTCTTCTCTTTCTTCCTCTTCCATCTCTATTTGCTTCTGTTTACATCTTTCTTCTTCAATCTCTCTTTCAATCTCTCTCTGTCTCTCTTCTTCTCTTTCCATAATTTTCTGTCTCTTCTCCATTCTCTTCCTTTTGATCTCTCTCTGTCTCTCTTTCTCCCTTTCTCGTTCTTCCTCTTCCATCTCTATTTGCTTCTGTTTACATCTTTCTTCTTCAATCTCTCTTTCAATCTCTCTCTGTCTCTCTTCTTCTCTTTCCATAATTTTCTGTCTCTTCTCCATTCTCTTCCTTTTGATCTGTCTCTGTCTCTCTTTCTCCCTCTCTCTTTCTTCCTCTTCCATCTCTATGTGCTTCTCTTTGCGTCTCTCCTCTTCTTCTTCTCTCTCCATCTCCTTCTTCTTCTCATCTTCTTCTTGTCTCTGTTTTGGTATTTTCTCCATTCTCTTTCTTTCTACCTCTTTCTGTTTGTTGTGCTCACCCTCCATCTTCTCCTCCATGTCCATTTGGTTCTGTTTCCATTTATATTTGTCTGTTTCCATATTTTCTAATTCTATCTGCTGTTCCTTGATTTTCTTGAAGACTTCCTCCAATTCAGACGTATTTTTGTCATTGATGAGGGCTGTCTCCATCTCCATCTCTCTCTCCACTCTATTTTTCATCTCCTCTTCACTTCGTCTCCAATCATTTTCTCTCTCTCTGTCTCTATCAAATGTTCTCTCTGGTTCAGTCTCGTCTTTCAATCTAATCTCTTCTTTCATTCTCACAACCTCTCTGTCTAACACTAGTACATTTTGGTTAACCTGTTTCACTCTCTCATTCTGTCTTCTAAACGCTTCTTTCGCTCTTTCAAATTTGATTTTGTATTGAATCTCTTTTGTTGTCATATCTTCTTTCAGTCTCTCAACCTCTCTCTCTAACTCTTTTACCTTTTCGTTGACCAGTTTGACTTTCTCATTCTCTGCAATACGCATGTCTCTTTCTCTTTCAAATATGATTTCCTTCTCAATCTCTTTCAATCTCTCAATCTCTCGTTCTAACGCTTTTATCGTTTCTTCTGCCTGTTCCACTTTCTTCTTCATTTCTTGACTTTCCAATTCTGCTTTTCTCTCACTTTCCATCTCCCTTTCTCTCTCTTTTTCCCTCTCTCTTTCCCTCTCTCTTCCTGTCTCAATAGGTTTGTTGTTCCAGGCCAGTCTTGGTCGCTGATCCTCCATGACTTTCTGCCATAGCCTCAATCTCTCAATCTCTTGCTTCATTTTAAAAGGTAAAATTAGTGATAATCTATTACCAAGACATACTTTCAAAAGATTTGCAGAGAACGATACACAGAAATATAACCTAGAGCTAGGTAATTGAATCAAACACTGGACAACATCAATAGCAGGGTCATGTTGATCAATTCATCTGGACAATTCATTGTCAATTAATGTATTATCATGGTTTGAAAAAATTATGAGACATTTTATGGAATCAATTATGTCCACAATGTGTACAAATACAAACACACAACCTTGTTGCCCATTCAGTTAGGGGTTTGAGAAATTCCTGTTACAATTTGTGTGATGTTACAACAATGTTGCCTCTGATGTTTATGCTTGTAGAAATTACTCCTACAAATGATGCTTCACTAATGCAACTATTTACAACCTGCACAGATACAGTTATCAACAACAACAACAGTAATTACGTTAATAAGGAAGTGGATATTCAACCGGCAGAAGAAAGGCATAGGGGTTGAGATAAATTATGGTTAGGTTCAGGACCTAGGGTTGGGTTAAGGTAAAGGTTAGGTATAGTTTCAGTGAGGTTAAGGTAAGGGTTAAGGAAAGGAATAAAAGTTAACACTGGGTTAGCGTACCGCTGTCTGCCACTATTCATTTTCAGCTGGGTAAATATACACTGCCTTTTAATAATAACAATGACATGTCTTACGTGGGCCAGTTGTAGGTCCACCATCAGTAGATCCAGCAGTTGTTTGAGTCTGTGGATCTCCTGCAGTTTTCTCTGGTGCTCCATTGCTTCTGTGGCTCTCTCTGCTTCCCTCTGTCTCGCTGCTTCCCTCTCTCTCTCTGCCTCCCTCTGTCTCTCTGCTTCTCTCTGTCTCTCTGCTTCTCTCTGTCTCTCTGCTTCTCTCTGTCTCTCTGCTTCTCTCTGTCTTTCTGCATCTCTCTGGCTCTCTGCCTCCCTCTGACTCTCTGCCTCCCTCTGGCTCTCTGCCTCCCTCTGGCTCTCTGCCTCCCTCAGTCTCAGGATCTCAGTCTTCCACTCTTCCATGATACCCCTTTCTACTCTTCTTCTCCTCCTTTCATCTTTTAAAAGGGCTCGGAGATGGTCTGTCTCAGACTCTAATTGTTCAATGATCTTGTCCTTCTCTGTTCCACCATTCCTCTTCTTCTTTTCCTCCTCCCAGAGGCACACTTGAAGTCTGCCCATCTCCTTCTTTTGATTTCGGATCGTTCGATCCTTCCCCATCAACTCAATCATGTGGGCTTCCTTCTCTGTATAGGTCTTCTTCTCTTCTCTCGGGAAGTGAACCTCCATCTCTGCATGCTTGTAGCTGGGAGCAAAGGAATGTCAACACATTATTTAGGAAGTGAACAGACAATTTACTACAATATTAAAATAATAATTCAACTTCTGCTCAATTTAACTGTCTTTAATAACACAAATCACACAACTGTGACTTACAGTATGTGAATGTGATGAGTTGACTATCCATGATGGCCAGAGGTGGGTAATGTGTCACTCTGGTCCAGGGCGTTACGTACAGCTTGCAGATACTGAGCCTGCCTTCAGCAAGCCGCACATAATGCCCTGGACCAGAGCTAGGTTATGTGATGAATGACTTACAGACTGTTCCACGTGATAGGAGGGGGTAAGAAGACAGTCCCAGTAGGAGACGGAGATCGTCCCGAAGAAGAAGAGGTGTCCATCTCGTCAGAGACTGCAGGAAAGGTCTACAAGTTTTATTTCTGGAAAATAAAGAGATGCCTTCGTTTAGCAACAATGTGTGTTTCTATGTTTCTGTCACTAGATGGTGCCATTGTACACAACATTTACTCACCAGGTCAGTGAATTCAGAAACAGTCTTCAGAGTTGAGTCCTCAAGCTCTAGCCTACAACCCATCATGCATCAGCACAACTAATATAATAATACCTCATCACAACTTCATAATCACAGTACACCTGGATTGTGTTCACAAAGTGTTTCAGGGGAGGAGTGCTGATCTAGGATCCTGTCCATCAAAACGTATTCAGTTTAATTTAAAAGACCAAACTGATTATTGATCAGAACTCCTTCTATGAGACTTTGTGAATATGAGCCTATGTGAAAGAACCTTTCTGGCATATGCTGGCTAGCAGTACACAGACAATTCAGATAGTCCGAAAGACAGACAGAAGAGTAGATACAGATGGAGTGATTGATAGCAACAGAAATAACGAAGCGGATGGTTAATGTATTGTAAACTTTTGTAAATATTTGACTCACCTCAAATCACACGTGTCAAACCTCAGTTTTAGTGTTGAACCGAATAATATCCTCGGCATTAACTTTCTCTGGTCTGGAGCTGTATTGTTGCGTCATTTGGAACGCTTGAGCGTCATAATCCGTTCACCGCGCCTGCTTGATTGACAGCTAGGGGTTCTCCTGCGCATCAGTGTCCAAAAGTCGATAATGTTTAGCTACTCATAATTGATCAAGTCATTTATAACTATTTTCACTTGACTTTTATTTCGTGTATTTTTGCCTAAGGTTATTTGGTAGTCTATGTTGTGTGATTTGTCTTTGAATGGGCCTAAAGTTCAATGAAATACAAACAGCAACTATAGCCTACAAACATTTCCCACACAAATACAAATGTGGGTGTTTAGTGAGAACACAAAATAATAACAGAACAGCCATAACTGTACAAACAAACATACAATCACAACTCTGGTGCACCTGTCCAGGTCGAACTGTTCAGTATGTCACCATCACCAACTGCTGGACTACACCTGTTCTCCGGGGTACAAGAATCCAGTTGATCCGTTTTCAATTGACCACCGTTACCTCAAGAACCACCTATTCCAATGGAGTATAACCTCTTATTAGTTTGTCCCTGTGACAGTCAAATCCCAACGCCCTTACCGCCTGCCTGTTGAGTGTGTCTGTTGATTGTGGTGCTCTCTTTGGATCTCATCTCTCCGCTGTCGTAGTGATGGGCTTTCTGAGTCTTTTCGGTGAACCGGCACATTTGGCTCCGTTCAAGTAAAAGAGCGGGTTCATTTGGCTCATAAACGGATCTTCCTTCAAAATGCTTAAAATCAATCTAGAACAATGAAAAAAAATGCTAAAATTAAATGTAAAGAACAAACGGTAGGCTTCCATTAAGTCAGATCGTGAAATGCGCGTAAAAAAAGAATTCGTTTTTAAGCATGAAATAAATCCTCGTGGACCAGATTGACCCGCTCTCCACATTATTTATTATTTCTGCAGTGAGGATTCACCCCCTTTAGATAATGATGTTGTAATTTATCTACATAAAAACGTTGTTCTGAGCTCAACAAGCAGTAGTAGCAGTATGCAAATCATAGAGCCAGATGAATGGCTCTTTCACCGATGCAATTCGGTTCCCGAGGTTCAACAAAAGATCCGTTCAAAAAGAGCCGTTCGTTCGTGAACGACACATCACCACACTGTTGTTCTCCACCATTTCGTATCGTGAGCTGGAGGAGCGTTCGTCCAACTTCTCATCCAAGTAAATGGCAGCGGCGCATCATCCATCCGATGAACTCCCAAGGGACTGGGAGGATAGTTCACGATGCAACAAGCGTTTGGGGAGGACATTCATTGAAACGCAATGACTGTTTTTAAATTCTTGAGGGACTCTTGCTCCAGGGGAAATCTCAGCAGCGATGTCTCTGCTGTGCGTCAGAGGTGGGATCTTTTCCTTCTTCACTATGCTTATTATACTGTACATATCGGTCACATTAATGACATTGCACTCAGGAAAGTTGTCTGTAGGCTATTGGGGAGATGCGCATAGCCCGTTGAGTTGTCACGTTCCAGTCCAAACTTGACCTGGGATGTGAGAAGGGAGCTATTCTATAACACATGTAGATGACATGTTGTCTTTATATGTAGATTATATTTTGGTTTTATATTTCATATTTGATTGATGATTAGGCCTATGACTTTTGATTCCACTTTGGCTACCTTGCACCATATTGTCCTCTCTTGCTATATCTTAAACTTTTTGCCCTTGTGCAGATCTTCTCTCTAAACAATATTCATGGTAGTTTGAATGAGTTGAGTAAACTACACTGTTGTTAGCTTCTCAGTCTGTACTGTACTGTCCCTGGAAGACTCTCCACATAGTTCACCTAGATCCAGTCCACTTTGTACCACTGGTCAACTAATCATCCAAACCTCTGATTAGTGAATCAGGTGTCCTGGTGGTGGAATACATGATATGAACTGGTTAGGGGGAGGACAGGTTTGAGAAGGGAAAAACTACATGGACTTTTCTGACCAACATCCCATTGACAGCCCGTCTGACCAAAACCTAAAACGGACCCTAACCTTAACCCTAACCTTAACCCTAACATTAACCCTAACATTAACCCTAACCTTAACTTAGAGCTTAACTTAGAACTTAGAACTTCTTTGAGGAAAAGATTATGATTATTAGAAAGCAAATTACGGACTCTTCCTTAAATCTGCGTATTCCTTCAAATCTCAGTTGTCCTGAGTCTGCACAACTCTGCCAGGACCTAGGATCAAGAGAGACGCTCAAGTGTTTAAATACTATATCTCTTGACACAATGATGAAAATATTCATGGCCTCTAAACCTTCAAGCTGCATACTGGACCCTATTCCAACTAAACTACTGAAAGAGCTGCTTCCTGTGCTTGGCCCTCCTATGTTGAACATAATAAACGGCTCTCTATCCACCGGATGTGTACCAAACTCACTAAAAGTGGCAGTAATAAAGCCTCTCTTGAAAAAGCCAAACCTTGACCCAGAAAATATAAAAAATGATCGGCCTATATCGAATCTTCCATTCCTCTCAAAAATTTTAGAAAAGGCTGTTGCGCAACAACTCTCTGCCTTCCTGAAGACAAACAATGTATACGAAATGCTTCAGTCTGGTTTTAGACCCCATCATAGCACTGAGACGGCACTTGTGAAGGTGGTAAATTACATTTTAATGGCATCGGACCGAGGCTCTGCATCTGTCCTCGTGCTCCTAGACCTTAGTGCTGCTTTTGATACCATCGATCACCACATTCTTTTGGAGAGATTGGAAACCCAAATTGGTCTACACGGACAAGTTCTGGCCTGGTTTAGATCTTATCTGTCGGAAATATATCAGTTTGTCTCTGTGAATAGTTTGTCCTCTGACAAATCAACTGTAAATGTTGGTGTTCCTCAAGGTTCCGTTTTAGGACCACTATTGTTTTCACTATATATTTTACCTCTTGGGGATGTTATTCGAAAACATAATGTTAACTTTCACTGCTATGCGGATGACACACAGCTGTACATTTCAATTAAACATGGTGAAGCCCCAAAATTGCCCTTGCTAGAAGAATGTGTTTCAGACATAAGGAAGTGGATGGCTGTAAACTTTCTACTTTTAAACTCGGACAAAACAGAGATGCTTGTTCTAGGTCCCAAGAAACAAAGAGATCTTCTGTTGAATCTGACAATTAATCTTAATGGTTGTACAGTCGTCTCAAATAAAACTGTGAAGGACCTCGGCGTTACTCTGGACCCTGATCTCTCTTTTGACGAACATATCAAGACCATTTCAAGGACAGCTTTTTTCCATCTACGTAACATTGCAAAAATCAGAAACTTTCTGTCCAAAAATGATGCAGAAAAATTAATCCATGCTTTTGTCACTTCTAGGTTAGACTACTGCAATGCTCTACTTTCCGGCTACCCGGATAAAGCACTAAATAAACTTCAGTTAGTGCTAAATACGGCTGCTAGAATCCTGACTAGAACCAAAAAATTTGATCATATTACTCCAGTGCTAGCCTCACTTCACTGGCTTCCTGTCAAAGCAAGGGCTGATTTCAAGGTTTTACTGCTAACCTACAAAGCATTACATGGGCTTGCTCCTACCTATCTCTCTGATTTGGTCCTGCCGTACATACCTACACGTACGCTACGGTCACAAGACGCAGGCCTCCTAATTGTCCCTAGAATTTCTAAGCAAACAGCTGGAGGCAGGGCTTTCTCCTATAGAGCTCCATTTTTATGGAACGGTCTGCCTACCCATGTCAGAGACGCAAACTCGGTCTCAACCTTTAAGTCTCTACTGAAGACTCATCTCTTCAGTGGGTCATATGATTGAGTGTAGTCTGTCCCAGGAGTGGGAGGGTGAACGGAAAGGCTCTGGAGCAACAAACCGCCCTTGCTGTCTCTGCCTGGCCGGTTTCCCTCTTTCCACTGGGATTCTCTGCCTCTAACCCTATTACAGGGGCTGAGTCACTGGCTTACTGGGGCTCTCTCATGCCGTCCCTGGAGGGGGTGCGTCACCTGAGTGGGTTGAGTCACTGATGTGGTCATCCTGTCTGGGTTGATTATTCGACCATGCTGGTCATTTATGAACATTTGAACATCTTGGCCATATTCTGTTATAATCTCCACCCGGCACAGCCAGAAGAGGACTGGCCACACCACATAGCCTGGTTCCTCTCTAGGTTTCTTCCTAGGTTTTGGCCTTTCTAGGGAGTTTTTCCTAGCCACTGTGCTTCTACACCTGCATTGCTTGCTGTTTGAGGTTTTAGGCTGGGTTTCTGTACAGCACTTTGAGATATCAGCTGATGTACGAAGGGCTATATAAATACATTTGATTTGAAATTTGATTTGATTTAACCCTAACCTCAACCCTAACATTAACCAAACCCTTATGCCTTAAAGGTAGTCTCATCATGGGTGTGATTCAGACTGTAGTTTCTCCCTGTGTGTCCAGTAAATCTCCTCTCATCATGGGTGTGATTCAGACTGTAGTTTCTCCCTGTGTGTCCAGTAAACCTCCTCTCATCATGGGTGTGATTCAGACTGTACGTTCTCCCTGTGTGTCCAGTAAACCTCCTCTCATCATGGGTGGGATTCAGGCTGAAGCTGGAGAGGCCAGTAGCAACCAGCCCGACCACTTTATTACTAGTTGGGGATGGATAGTATCTCTAGAGGTACAGTAGGGCATTTCCATGTAAAAGGATTGTCTATTAGGTATTTGTGAAATTGTTAGATATTACTTGTTAGATAATACTGCACTGTCGGAACTAGAAGCACAAGCATTTCGCTAGACTCCCAATAACATCTACTAACCATGTGTTGTGACCAATAAAATTAGATTTTGATTTAAGCACCAATTATGACGTTCATAGGAGCATGTGTAATTGGGTGTGAAATGAAATCTAAGAGTGTATATTTTTGGTAAATGTAATTCTAGAAACATGTTTCAACCAGTGAAGGCTTTGATTTCTGGGTAAACAGATGGAAAAGGGATCTTAGAAAACATCACCAGAAAAAGTCTTAAAAGGTCCAATATCAGAACTACATAAAAACAGAATCATGTTGACATAAAGACCCCTGACTACTATTATCAACACTTACATTTGGGTTTGGAGAAATCGTTTTGGTAATATTGTCTTGTGCCTTGTAATTCCGTTACCAAAACCCCACATAACTTCAAGATATTTTCACATTTGTCTTTGTGAGGAGGGGGGATAATGAAAGTTCACAGAAGTAACCAGTAATGGTGGAGCTAACAATTAGTTCTAGTGATTTTTCTGATGTGTATTTTGTTTGTGAATTATTAAGTGATTACAACTCGTAATTCCGTTGCCAAATTGGTCGCTGCATCAAAACCAATTATCCATTACAACTCTATTGTTGCATTACATCTCCACATTTCATATTCCAGTATCAAAAAAATAAAAGGTCTGAGGTTAAAATACTATCACCACACATCTACACATTCACATTATATATAACTCACTGTACTATCAGTGTCAATTTGGAAAAAGCTATACATTACTGGAGGCCTGTGCTAAAAAGTGCAACAACCATTATATTATAAACCACTAACATGTAAGCTGACGTTGACTGAAATCAACTAGCCTAGAGCTAGCTAGTGCTTAGCCACGCTAAATATGGTTAGCATCAAGCTAGAGAACTGTTAAATGCTATTTTTGTAGAAATATCAACACATTTTATCGAGACATCACATATTTACATATATTACCTGAACTAAACTGAGTCTTTGATAGAAAATAAAACAAATAGGATCTAAAACTTTGAAAAAAAGTACAGAAAGTTCAGACGCCATCTTGTTCCCTTCTCTTACATGTAAACCATTAGCAACCTAGCCAACCTCCATTACTTACAATGGGAAAATACCAACCAGTTTATCACTCTGTTAAAACTCCCTTCCATTGCCTTCAAACGTGACCAAACTCATGGACTATGTAGTTAACCATGTTACCTCAATATGCTGAGAGTCATATTGGAATTTTGCACATTACGTAACTGAATTAATAGGGTAAAATGATGAGACGGAGAAACGTTATTAGTTTTCAGTAGTAGGCATTCTCCAAGATTGAAGAAGAAACCTCTAAGACCTCACGATCTCACTAACGCCCCCCATTGACATCACAGCTCCCCCTAGCAGCAGTAATCATATACATTACTTTAAATGAAAATACCTGGGAGGCCTAGAAAATGATACAAGGGATGGATCCATCAGATAACAAATGAAATAAAACAAAGAATATGACCATACATATTTGTGTGTTGCACATATACACATGGCATATGCTTGGGTGCCACCTTGACATCTCTGATCTGCTTGCCTCAGTGGTGGAAAAAGTACTCAATAGTCATACTTGAGTAAAAGTAAAGATACCTTAATAGAAAATGACCCAAGTAAAAGTGAGAGTCACCCAGTGAAATACTACTTGAGTAAAAGTCTTAAAGTATTTGGTTTTAAATGTACTTAAGTATCAAAAGTAAAAGTACAAGTGTAAACCATTTCAAATTCCTTCTATTAATCAAACCAGATGGTACAATTTTCTTAATTTTATTAAATGTATTTGCTGATAGCCAGGGGAACACTCCAACACTCAGATATAATTTACAAACAAAGCTTCTCTGTTTAGTGAGTCCTCCAGATCAGAGGCAGTAGGGGTGACCAGGGATGTTCTCTGTTTAGTGAGTCCTCCAGATCAGAGGCAGTAGGGATGACCAGGGATGTTCTATGTTTAGTGAGTCCGCCAGATCAGAGGCAGTAGGGGTGACCAGGGATGTTCTCTGTTTAGTGAGTCCTCCAGATCAGAGGCAGTAGGGGTGACCAGGGATGTTCTCTGTTTAGTGAGTCCTCCAGATCAGAGGCAGTAGGGGTGACCAGGGATGTTCTCTGTTTAGTGAGTCCTCCAGATCAGAGGCAGTAGGGATGACCAGGGATGTTCTCTGTTTAGTGAGTCCTCCAGATCAGAGGCAGTAGGGATGACCAGGGATGTTCTCTGTTTAGTGAGTCCTCCAGATCAGAGGCAGTAGGGGTGACCAGGGATGTTCTCTGTTTAGTGAGTCCACCAGATCAGAGGCAGTAGGGATGACCAGGGATGTTCTCTGTTTAGTGAGTCCACCAGATCAGAGGCAGTAGGGGTGACCAGGGATGTTCTCTGTTTAGTGAGTCCTCCAGATCAGAGGCAGTAGGGGTGACCAGGGATGTTCTCTGTTTAGTGAGTCCACCAGATCAGAGGCAGTAGGGGTGACCAGGGATGTTCTCTGTTTAGTGAGTCCTCCAGATCAGAGGCAGTAGGGGTGACTAGGGATGTTCTCTTGATAATTGTGTAAATTGGACCATTTTCCTGTCAAAATGTAACAAGTACTTTTTGATGTCAGGGAAAATGTATGGAGTAAAAAGTACATTATTTTCTTTAGGAATGTAGTGAAGTAAAAGTAAAAGTTGGCAACAATATAAATAGTAAAATACAGTACAGATACAAAAACGACTTAAGAAGTACTTTAAAGTAGTTGTACTTAAGTACTTTACACCACTGGCTATCTTCAATAAATGAATGCTAGAACATTGGTAGCCAGGATTAGCTGTTTGTATCTAGTCTCTTAATAATTGCATAACGGTGCAAGTTAGACACATGTTGTCTTTTGTTTACATGTGAGCATGTCTTTTTCTGTCAATGTTGAGTGATCACACATGCCTCAGCACACATAGGAGGTTACTTTGCCTGCTTGTAAATGTGGGCTAAAAGTGGGGATGTTTCATATTATTTCAGATCATCTTAACTCCCCACCACCAATGAACCATTTATTTTATTACAGAAAACCACTGAACCACCACTGCAATATAGACCTACACTAAGAACAAGGTGCTTTCTACAACCTAAAAGGATTATTCCTCTGTCCCCATAGGAGAACCCTTTTGGGTTCCAGGTAGAACACCTTCTGTGCCGAGGTAGAACACTTTTGGGCTCCATTCCACAGAGGGTTCTACCTGGAACCAAAAAGGATGTTCCTTCGGTAACAGCCAAGAACCCTGTTGGAACCCCTTTTTAGAAGAGTGTCCTCAACAAGTTCAACCTGTTAAGTTTACACCATTTCATTCTGTCCTCAAACTGCTGATTGGTATTCAAGATAACATGCAACATAGCACCACCACCGTTGAAGGTTTTCATCAACCTCTTAAATAGCAGTGTTCCAAGATCCTCCACCAGGGGTGACTGTAGTATCCTCAAACGGACAGAAAGGAGACACTAGAGGCCCCCCACACTCATTTTAGATCCCAAGGGGTCTTTATTTTCATACTGGATGTTCTCAACCTCATCACTATCTCCTTTGTCATCTTCCATTAATGGCATTTCAACATTAAAACAGAGGGGCACATCACACTCATGTCTTTTTTTGGAACTCAAACCACACACACACACACACACACAATTATAGCATCTTGTTTACATTTCTCACATTATAGGCGCCCAGCTGAGGCCCTGGATGGACCATATTGCAATGAGATGGGCACAGGGGTATGTACAGTTGATGTCGGGAGTTTACATACACCTTAGCCAAATACATTTAAACAGAGTTTTTCACAATTCCTGACATTTAATCCAAGTAAAGATTCCCTGTCTTAGGTCAGTTAGGATCACCACTTTCTTTTAAGAATGTGAATTGTCAGAATAATAGGACAGATAATTATTTATTTAAGCTTTTATTTCTTTCATCACATTCCTAGTGGGTCATAAGTTTAAATACACTCAATTAGTATTTGGTAGCATTCTCTTTAAATTGTTTAACTTGTGTCAAACGTTTCGGGTAGCCTTCCACAAGCTTCCCACAATAAATTTGGTGAATTTTAGAACAATTTTTGTTTCATCAGACCAGAGGACATTTCTCCAAAAAGTACGATCTTTGTCTACATGTGCAGTTGCAAACCGTTGTCTGGCTTTTCTATGGTGGTTTTGGAGCAGTGGCTTCTTCCTTGCTGAGGGCCTTTCAGGTTATGTCGACTCGTTTTACTGTGGATAAAGATATTTCTGTACCTGTTTCCTCCAGCTACGTCACAAGGTCCTTTGCTGTTGTTCTGGGATTGATTTGCACGTTTTGTTTTGCACCAACGTATGTTCATCTCTAGGAGACAGAACACGTCTCCTTCCTGAGCAGTATGACGGCTGCGTGGTCCCATGGTGTTTATACTTGCGTACTATTGTTTGTACAGATGAATGTGGTACCTTCAGGCGTTTGGAACTTGCTCTCAAGGATGAACCAGACTTGTGGAGGTCTACAATTTTTTTTCCTGAGGTCTTGGCTGATTTATTTCGATTTTCCCATGATGTCAAGCAAAGAGGCACTGAGTTTTAAGGTAGGCCTTGAAATACATCCACAGGTACACCTCCAATTGCCTCAAATTATGTCAATTAGCCTATCAGAAGCTTCTAAAGCCATGACATCATTTTCTGGAATTTTCCAAGCTGTTTAAATGCACATTAAACTTAGTTTATGTAAACTTCTGACCCACTGAAATTGTGATACAGTTAATCATAAGTTAAATAATCTGTCGGCACATTTTTGGTGAAAAAATAACTTTAGATGTCCTAAACATCTTGCCAAAACTATAGTTTGTTAACAAGAAATTTGTGGAGTGGTTGAAAAATTAGTTTTAACGACCTAAGTGTATTTAAACTTCCGACTTCAATTGTATGTACAGTCCTTTCTAGTGGGGCGACAAATGAGTTGAACAGGAGAAGAGGATGAGGTTGGTGGTGGAGGAAGAGCAGTGGGGGTGGTGGGTAGAACAGCTGCAGTGACGTTGATTGGTTGCTCTGGCTCATCACTTGTTGACTAAAAGAAAGAAAGATTTAGACATTTGTTGGACATTGCCATAGTTCAACAGCTGAAAAGCCTTCATTAACATACTCCCAGAGATAGAAAGACATCCAGTATTCACTGAATGAAGGAGCCTATTTACAATTTCATTCATCAATTAAATAAATGATACTATAGTACATTCAATGATGTTATTATTGTAGACTATAGGCTACTCCTGTATCTACCTTCTACAATACCGTCATCATTGAATGAAGCAGCATACCTATCCACATTTATTATGGTAGGTGTGGTGATTGTTGGGATGGTAGGTGTAATGATTGTAGGGATGGTAGGTGTAATGATGGTAAGTGTGGTGATGGTAGGGATGGTAGGTGTGATAGGTGTGGTGATGGTAGGTGTGGTGATGGAGGATGTGATGATGGTAGGTGTGGTAGGTGGGTGATTGCAGGTGTGGTGATGGTAGGTGTAATGATTGTAGGGATGGTAGGTGTAATGATGGTAGGGATGGTAGGTGTGATAGGTGTGGTGATGGAGGATGTGATGATGGTAGGTGTGGTAGGTGGGTGATTGCAGGTGTGGTGATGGTAGGTGTGGTGAAGGTTTGTATGACGGTGGTGGTAGTTATCGTAGGTGTGGTGATAGTAGGTGTGTGGATGGTAGGTATGGTGGGTGTGGGGATGGTAGGTGTGGTGATAGTAGGTGAGATGGTAGGTGTGGTGATGGTAGGTGAGATGGTAGGTGTAATGGTAAGTGGAGTGGTTGTAGGTGTGGTGATGGTAGGTGTGGTGATGTTAGGTGTGACGGTAGGTATGGTAGGTGTGATTATGGTAGATGTGGTGATGGTAGGTGTGGTGATGGTAAGTGTAGTGATGGTAGGTGTGGTTACGGTAGGTGTGGTTATGGTAGATGTGATGATGGTAGGTGTGGTGACGGTAGGTGTTGTGATGGTAGGTGTGGTTATGGTAGATGTGATGATGGTAGGTGTGGTGATGGTAGGTGTGGTGATGTTAGGTGTGGTGACGGTAGGTATGGTAGGTGTGATTATGGTAGATGTGGTGATGGTAAGTGTAGTGATGGTAGGTGTGGTTACGGTAGATGTGGTTATGGTAGATGTGATGATGGTAGGTGTGGTGACGGTAGGTGTTGTGATGGTAGGTGTGGTTATGGTAGATGTGATGATGGTAGGTGTGGTGAAGTAATTATGGTATGGTTTTTGTGGTGATGGTAGGTGTGATAGGTGTGGTGATGGTATGTATGATGGTAGGTGTAGTGATTGTAGGTGTGATAGGTGTGGTGATGGTAGGTGTATGGATGGTAGGTATGGTGGGTGTGGTGATGGTAGGTGTAATGGTAAGTATGGTGATGGTAGGTGTGATAGTTGTGGTAGGTAGTTGTGGTAGGTAGATAGGTAGGTAGGTTTGGTGGGTGTGGTGATGGTACATGAGGTAGCTGTGGTTATGGTAGGTGTGTTGATGGTAGGTGTGATAGGTGTGGTGATGGATGGTTTGGTGAAGGTAGGTATGGTAGGTGTGTTAGATTTTGTGATGTAGGTGTGAGAGAAGTGGTGATGGTAGGTAAGTTTGGTAGGTTTGGTGATGATAGATATGGTAGGTATGGTGATTATAGGTGTGGTAGTTTGGGTAGGTAGTTGTGGTAAGTTTGGTAGGTGTGGTAAGTTTGATGATAGTAGATGTGATAGTTGTGGTGTTGGTGGATTGTAGGTGTGTTGATGGTGGGTAGGATAGTTGTGGTAGGTCGATGTGGTAGTTGTGGTAGGTAGGTTTGGTGGTTGTGTTTGGTAGGTGGGGTAGTTGTGGTACATATGTGTGGTGGTTGTGCTAGGTAGGTTTGGTGATGGTAGGTTTTGTAGTTGTGGTGATGATAGGTGTGGTTGGTGTGGTGGTTGTGGTACATAGGCATGGTAGTTGTGGTAGTTGGGATAAGTAGGTGTGGTAGTTGTGATAGCTAGTTGTGGTAGGTAGTTGTGGTGATTAGGCTTGGGCAGTATCCAGATTTTCATATTGTCATACCATCCTTCTCTCATACCGGGGTTTACAGTATTACCGGCATAGCACATGAGGGGGTGCTAAAAACACAAGAAAAACCTATTGCCCTCTATTACCAGAATGCTAACAAATTAGCACAAACTGATAGCAAATTCACATAGACGCTGTTAGCTAAATGCTAACAACTGAAAACGAACAAACTAATTGCAAAGCAGTGGAGGCTGCTGAGGGGAAGACAGCTCATAATAATGTCTGGAATGAAGTCAATTGAGTGGTATCAAACACATGGAAACATCTTTGATGTGGTTGATCCCACTCCATGGACTCCATTCCAACCATTATTATGAGCTGTCGTCTCCCCAGCAGCTTCCACTGTTGCAAAGAAAGGCAAATCCAGCTCATAAAGTGATGTAAGGGATAATCAACGAGGGACTATGAGTTCTATGGTAAATAATGAACACTGTGGAACTGACCTTCCATGGACTTGCATTATTTTCCAGAGAACCATAAAGCCCTGAGTTGATTATCCCTTTTATACCATGGCTATAATTTAACACATTTGCCGGTAGAAATGTGTTCAACATCCATTGAAGTAGCTAGCAAGTTTACTAGATAGCTACAGTAGTTGCCTTGGTAACAAACCAACATACTTGCTAGTTTAGAGAACCAAACCATCAGTCCTAGATTGCTATTATGAAAACCTAATTCAACAACACCAATAATGTTTTCAATTTGACATGTCCAAACGTAATTACCGTGGATTGGAGGGAAGAGGTCTGTGAACCAGTATCAGTTTGTTGTATTCATAAAAGTGGAAGCTACTGAAGTTTTAGGGAAACATTTTTCAGGTAAAGTCCATTCAAATTCATTAAAAAAATATAAAGTAAAAAAAAAATACAGAAAGTAATTGATGTTTATTAGTGGGATGAGGTTCCTGAACCAATGATAGTTTCTTGCCAGAAGCATACCACCCTGAATACCACTGCTGGCTTGCTTCTGAAGTTAAGCAGGGTTGGTCTAGGTCAGTCCCTGGATGGGAGACCAGATGCTGTTGGAGGGCCAGTAGGAGGCACTCTTTCCTAAAAGAGTAAACAAATATCCCAATACCCCAGGGCAGTGATTGGGGACACTGCCCTGTGTAGGGTGTTGTCTTTTGGCTGGGATGTTAAACGGGTGTCCTGACTCTCTGAGGTCATTAAAGATCCCATGACACTGATCGTAAGAGTAAAGGTGTTAACCCCGGTGTCCTGGCTAAATTCCCAATCTGGCCCTCAAACCATCTCAGTCACTTAATAATCCCCAGTTTACAATTAGCTCATTCATCCCCTCCTCTCCCCTGTAACTATTCCCCAGGTCATTACTGCAAATGAGAACGTATTCTCAGTCACTTTACCTGGTAAAATAACGGATATGTTATTGACGTTTTAAGAAAGTATTTTTAATATAAAGTCAATTTAAGTTGGTAGAATATCACCAAAGTCAAAAAATACAAAAGTTATTGCTATTGATTGGAGGCATGAGGTCTCTGAACCAATATCAGTTGGTTGTATTCATGAAAGTTATATGGAGGGGAAGATATTGACGTTTTTATTGTAAAGTGATTTATTTTACATTTTGTAGATTTTACAGAAGTAAAAATAATGTAACTAATTGCATTCGAGAAAAGAGGTCTCTTTACAGTGTCAAATTTGTTTGAGATCTCTATGTCATGTAGTTGAGAAGGTTTTGATATTTTTCATTTAGAGGCAATTGTATGCGATGCAGTTTTAAGACGGTCCCTTAACCCTCTGAGCAGAGGATGGCACATTTTTAGCTACATTTCACCTCCAAAAAGTGAATATGACACCGAATGGTAAAAACAAGGGGTTTAACTTATTCACTATCATCAGACGAGTTAGAATATTACATTGATATATATATATTTTTTATTTGAGGTATTATTGAAGAGCAAAGTCTGAATCTTTAATATAAAGCTAACTTCACCTCTGTAAAACAATGTATGATTGAATCAACCAATTTTGATTCACCAATAAAAACGGTGAACTAATCTTTTAATAATAATGTATCAACCCTGTTACCTATAGATAGACAGTCTAGACATGTTGAAACTATTTACATGTGTTTGGTAAGCTTGCATTCCATTCCCCCTGTCACATGGGGATCTATGGTTGATTCTAGATGAAATAGTCAACTCTGTTACAGTCAACCCTGTCACTTTATTTGGCACTTAATAGGCACTTACTATAGTATGTATTTGTTACTTTGAGATGGAAAACATGTTTTATATTAAGTTGAACATGTGCTCTTTATGACAGAATGTTAGAATTAGGTGAAATATAAAGTTACACTCCCCAAAAGGTACTCAATTGGTGGAATGACCCGAGTACTGAACTGGAGGTGGGAGAGCTAACGATGCGTCTACTGTTGCTCTCTCCTCAGATTCTTAGAGAAGCTATTTCAATCTGATATTTCTCCTATGGTCTAAAATAGATGTGTATAGAGGACTCCTCTCTAATATAACATGTCACACATTGTATCAAACTGATGGAATGTTAGGTGTCTCATTGAAAGTCTAACATCTACCATGACTACTGGATGTTTCTAATAAATAACAAAACAATCCACACCGTAACAACAATATTGCTTTTTTACTAAATGCTTTTATTAAAGAGTAAAACTTTGCTAACAAAAATGACATCATCAAACATCACTGGCCTGACTTGAGCAGCTCTGCCCGGGGATGGAGCCAGCAACTTAGCTGCTACCGGTCCGGTCCAGGCTACCTGCAGACCTCCTCCCAGACCTCCTTTTCAGAACCTCCCCTTAACAGGAGAGGTGGTGGAAATGATCAGAGTTGCATTCAACTTGAATAAAGATGAGAAACTTTGGTCTGTGGAGCCACTGGTCTGAGGGGAGGACTTCTGTTGAAACCATTTCCATTTTTGGGATATTTTCTAGGACTGTAGAGGTGGTAAGCAGAGATTAATTTAACTAGGATACAGATGAGAGTCTCTGTTCTTGGGAGGAGGGTCACTGACCTTCGATGGTTTGTTGCCTGATAAAGAGGATACTTGCTGGCTTGAGGAGACTATAATGTTTTGAGGAAGAAATGTGGCTCGATGACTTAAAGAGGAGGAGGAATTATTGGGCGACACTTTTAATTACCAACGTAACCTCAGTGGAACTGTGGCTTCATCGAGTTCCAGCTCTAGGCAGAATGCTGTAAGACATCACAGAGACAGGTAAGTATCTATATATTTACATGTGTGTTGCATGTACACTAAACCCTCACATTTGGATAATGTCACTTTTTAAAGTGATGACATGTATATTAACAGTGTAAAACATGAATAGATGTTTAAACATTCTTTACCTCATCCTAATTTTCTTCCAGATGCTTGGCTTTTTCTTTGTCTTGGATATTCGCTCTGATGTTTCAACCTCTTCTGGAGCTTCTAGCTGCTGGCTGTCTGGCCCCCCCTGATGGTTCTCTGAACTCCCCTCCTGGTTCTCTGCCCATGCCTGTTGCCTCCTTGGCCTTTCCTGGTGGCCATCAGCAGATCCAGTGGGCTCTTGGCTTACTTGTTGGCCATTGGCCCACCCGGGCAACTCCTGACCGTGGTTGTAATCGTGGCTGTGTTGGGTGGTTAGACACCGGGTGTTGATTTGAGCATCAGCCTCCAGATTCATCTGATCCAGGTAGTTTTCCTTCATCCTCTCCCTCTCCTCCTTCAGTTGTTGATGAGTCTGTTTTTTAAGCAGGGACCGCTCTCTCCACTGCTTATTGAAATCCTCCATCTTCTTCCTTCTCTCCTCAGCCTTCAGCAGCTCCTTCCTCTTCTCCCTCTCTCTCTCTGCCCGGGTCATGGTGGATGTTAGCCTTGTGTGTCCAGGGATGGCTGGGAGGGGAGAAGAAGTAGAGTTTACATTCAACTTAGTGGATCTGGTATCAACTTAAATGTAATGGACACAGGGAATGAAGAATAGAAAACACAATTGGATCTCAATTATTCTTTACTCTTTTCAGTTGAGCAAGGCATGGAATTTGTCAATAAAGTGCAATAATTCCCATCCCGAATTGACCTGGCCCTAAGTTGAACATGAGTCCAGAATGGCACCTATTCTTTGTATAGTGCCAGGGCATATGTGATCGCTTAGCGCCCCATGTCCACTAGTAGCCCCCGGATCCCCCCAAAACACGTTTTTGTGTGTGTTTTTAGGAACTCTTTCTGGGTCTCTACTTAGTCTTGAGAGTTAGACTAGTAGATGACACAAGGTACCATTTAAAAACGTGGTTGTTATCAGCAGTATTTTTCTTGTTATGTCAGTCAGTCACTCAATGAGCCATGTCAGCTAACATATTCTTTGGACAGTAGTTTTATATTGAAACAATGATGCAACATGATGACTGGTGTGGAACAAATGTGTGTAGAGGAGACTAAAGAGGATAATGTCATAAGTAGAGGGAAAACAGGTCTTACCTATGTGGACGATCTTATGGCCCTCCTCAGCTTCTCTCTGATACGTTCTCTCTATCTTTCTGAGGTTCCTCTTCTCCCATTTTTTATTCACCCAGCCCACGGCTCTCCTTCGGATACTTTTATCGGGTGAGAGAATGTCCTCCTTGTCATCTTCTTTTTCCTCCTCCTCTAAGTCACCCCTCTTGTACTCAAGGATCTCCCTTCTTTCCTCTTCCACCATCTCCTCTCTTTTTTTTGCCTGTATTATTTCTTCTCTCTCTCTGATTAAAGATAAATGGCATTTGATGGCTTTCTTTCTCTCCTCCTCTCTCTCTTCCTCTCTCTGCCTCTCCTCCTCTCTTAGTCTCAACATTTCTTTCTGTCTAGCAATTTCAATCTCTCGTTTTTTATCCTGCTCCTCTTGTTGTCTTGCCCTCTCCTGTTTTCTTTCCATCTCCAGCCGTCTTTCCTCCTTCTCCCTCCTGATTTGTTGTCCTCTTTCTATGTGTTCTCGTTCCCCCTTCAACACTTCTAACCTCCTCTCTTTACGCCTATTGAAGACTTCCCGTGCTTTTGCTTTAACATTAACTACTACATGTTTCTTCATGCTTACTTCCTTTCCTCTCTCTTCTCTTTCCCTGTACTCTTCCTCTGCTTCCTTAATCACTTCCTGCTTTTCTTCCATCTCTCTCTCCTGTTCTATCTCCAGTTCATTCTGTCCCTCAATTTCCCCCAAAATATTTTTCTGCCCTTCCTTTCTTCTTCCTGCTTCCTCCCTTTCTCTCATAATCATCTTTTCTTTCTCCATCTCTTTCTGTTGCTGATCTTTTAATTCCATCTCTCTCTGATTGTCATTGTCTTTCTCTCTTTCTTTCTCCTTCTCCATTTGTTTCTGTCTCTCCTCTTGTTGTTGTCGTCTGTGTATCTCTTCTATCTCTCTCTGTCTCTTGTTCTCCCTCTCTCTTCCCTCCTCCATGTCAATTTGCTTCTGTTTCCATATATTTTCTTCTTCTTGATCTCTCTCAAACATTATCTTTCTCTCCACTTGTTGTTGTCGTCTTTCTTTCTCTCCAATCTCTCTCTGTCTCTCTTCTTCTCTTTCTTCCTCTTCCATCTCTATTTGCTTCTGTTGACATCTTTCTTCATCATTCTCTCTTTTGATCTCTCTCTGTCTCTCTTCTTCTCTTTCTTCCTCTTCCATCTCTATTTGCTTCTGTTTAAATAGTTGTTCTTCATTCTCTCTTTCAATATCTTTCTGTCTCTCTTCTTCTCTTCCGATATGTTTTTGTCTCTTTTCCATGATCTTTCTTTTGATCTCTCTCTGTCTCTCTTTCTCCTTCTCTTGTACTTCCTCTTCCATCTCTTTTTGCTTCTGTTTACACATTTCTTCATCATTCTCTCTTTTGATCTCTCTCTGTCTCTCTTCTTCTCTTTCTTCCTCTTCCATCTCTATTTGCTTCTGTTTAAATAGTTGTTCTTCATTCTCTCTTTCAATCTCTTTCTGTCTCACTTCTCTTTCCATGTTTTTCTGTCTCTTCTCCATTCTCTTTCTTTTGATCTCTCTCTGTCTCTCTTTCTCCCTCTCTCGTTCTTCCTCTTCCATCTCTATTTGCTTCTGTTTACATCTTTCTTCTTCGTGCTCTCTTTCAATCTCTTTCTGTCTCTCTTCTTTTCTTTCGATATGTTTTTGTCTCTTTTCCATTATCTTTCTTTTGATCTCTCTCTGTCTCTTCTCCCTCTCTCGTTCTTCCTCTTCCATCTCTATTTGCTTCTGTTTACATCTTTCTTCTTCGTGCTCTCTTTCAATCTCTCTCTGTCTCTCTTCTTCTCTTTCTTTCTCTTCCATCTCTATTTTCTTCTGTTTACATCTTTCTTCTTCGTGCTCTCTTTCAATCTCTTTCTGTCTCTCTTCTTCTCTTTCGATATGTTTTTGTCTCTTTTCCATTATCTTTCTTTTGATCTCTCTCTGTCTCTCTTTCTCCCTCTCTCTTTCTTCCTCTTCCATCTCTATTTGCTTCTGTTTACATCTTTCTTCTTCAATCTCTCTTTCAATCTCTCTCTGTCTCTCTTCTTCTCTTTCCATAATTTTCTGTCTCTTCTCCATTCTCTTCCTTTTGATCTCTCTCTGTCTCTCTTTCTCCCTTTCTCGTTCTTCCTCTTCCATCTCTATTTGCTTCTGTTTACATCTTTCTTCTTCAATCTCTCTTTCAATCTCTCTCTGTCTCTCTTCTTCTCTTTCCATAATTTTCTGTCTCTTCTCCATTCTCTTCCTTTTGATCTGTCTCTGTCTCTCTTTCTCCCTCTCTCTTTCTTCCTCTTCCATCTCTATGTGCTTCTGTTTGCGTCTCTCCTCTTCTTCTTCTCTCTCCATCTCCTTCTTCTTCTCATCTTCTTCTTGTCTCTGTTTTGGTATTTTCTCCATTCTCTTTCTTTCTACCTCTTTCTGTTTGTTGTGCTCACCCTCCATCTTCTCCTCCATGTCCATTTGGTTCTGTTTCCATTTATATTTGTCTGTTTCCATATTTTCTAATTCTATCTGCTGTTCCTTGATTTTCTTGAAGACTTCCTCCAATTCAGACGTATTTTTGTCATTGATGAGGGCTGTCTCCATCTCCATCTCTCTCTCCACTCTATTTTTCAACTCCTCTTCACTTCGTCTCCAATCATTTTCTCTCTCTCTGTCTCTATCAAATGTTCTCTCTGGTTCAGTCTCGTCTTTCAATCTAATCTCTTCTTTCATTCTCACAACCTCTCTGTCTAACACTAGTACATTTTGGTTAACCTGTTTCACTCTCTCATTCTGTCTTCTAAACGCTTCTTTCGCTCTTTCAAATTTGATTTTGTATTGAATCTCTTTTGTTGTCATATCTTCTTTCAGTCTCTCAACCTCTCTCTCTAACTCTTTTACCTTTTCGTTAACCAGTTTGACTTTCTCATTCTCTGCAATACGCATGTCTCTTTCTCTTTCAAATATGATTTCCTTCTCAATCTCTTTCAATCTCTCAATCTCTCGTTCTAACGCTTTTATCGTTTCTTCTGCCTGTTCCACTTTCTTCTTCATTTCTTGTCTTTCCAATTCTGCTTTTCTCTTCCTTTCCATCTCCCTTTCTCTCTCTTTTTCTCTCTCTCTTTCCCTCTCTCTTCCTGTCTCAATAGGTTTGTTGTTCCAGGCCAGTCTTGGTCGCTGATCCTCCATGACTTTCTGCCATAGCCTCAATCTCTCAATCTCTTGCTTCATTTTAAAAGGTTAAATTAGTGATAATCTATTACCAAGACATACTTTCAAAAGATTTGCAGAGAACGATACACAGAAATATAACCTAGAGCTAGGTAATTGAATCAAACACTGGACAACATCAATAGCAGGGTCATTTTGATCAATTCATCTGGACAATTCATTGTCAATTAATGTATTATCATGGTTTGAAAAAATTATGAGACATTTTATGGAATCAATTATGTCCAAAATGTGTTCAAATACAAACACACAACCTTCTTGCTCATTCAGTTAGGGGTTTGAGAAATTCCTGTTACAATTTGTGTGATGTTACAACAATGTTGCCTCTGATGTTTATGCTTGTAGAAATTACTCCTACAAATGATGCTTCACTAATGCAACTATTTACAACCTTCACAGATACAGTTATCAACAACAACAACAGTAATGACGTTAATAAGGAAGTGGATATTCAACCGGCAGAAGAAAGGCATAGGGGTTGAGATAAATGAAGGTTAGGTTCAGGACCTAGGGTTGGGTTAAGGTAAAGGTTAGGTATAGTTTCAGTGAGGTTAAGGTAAGGGTTAAGGAAAGGAATAAAAGTTAACATTGGGTTAGTGTACCGCTGTCTGCCACTATTCATTTTCAGCTGGGTAAATATACACTGCCTTTTAATAATAACAATGACATGTCTTACGTGGGCCAGTTGTAGGTCCACCATCAGTAGATCCAGCAGTTGTTTGAGTCTGTGGATCTCCTGCAGTTTTCTCTGGTGCTCCATTGCTTCTGTGGCTCTCTCTGCTTCCCTCTGTCTCGCTGCTTCCCTCTCTCTCTCTGCCTCCCTCTGTCTCTCTGCTTCTCTCTGTCTCTCTGCTTCTCTCTGTCTCTCTGCTTCTCTCTGTCTCTCTGCTTCTCTCTGTCTTTCTGCATCTCTCTGGCTCTCTGCCTCCCTCTGACTCTCTGCCTCCCTCTGGCTCTCTGCCTCCCTCTGGCTCTCTGCCTCCCTCAGTCTCAGGATCTCAGTCTTCCACTCTTCCATGATACCCCTTTCTACTCTTCTTCTCCTCCTTTCATCTTTTAAAAGGGCTCGGAGATGGTCTGTCTCAAACTGTAATTGTTCAATGATCTTGTCCTTCTCCGTTCCACCATTCCTCTTCTTCTTTTCCTCCTCCCAGAGGCACACTTGGAGTCTGTCCATCTCCTTCTTTTGATTTCGGATTGTTCGATTCTTCCCCCTCAACTCAAGCATGTGGGCTTCCTTCTCTGTATAGGTCTTCTTCTCTTCTCTCAGGAAGTGAACCTCCATCTCTGCCTGCTTGTAGCTGGGAGCAAAGGAATGTCAACACATTATTTAGGAAGTGAACTCAGACAATTTACTACAATATTAAAATAATAATTCAACTTCTGCTCAATTTAACTGTCTTTAATAACACAAATCACACAACTGTGACTTACAGTATGTGAATGTGATGAGTTGACTATCCATGATGGCCAGAGGTGGGTAATGTGTCACTCTGGTCCAGGGCGTTACGTACAGCTTGCAGACACTGAGCCTTCCTTCAGCAAGCCGCACATAATGCCCTGTACCAGAGCTAGGTTATGTGATGAATGACTTACAGACTGTTCCACATGATAGGAGGGGGTAAGAAGACAGTCCCAGTAGGAGACGGAGATCGTCCAGAAGAAGAAGAGGTGTCCATCTCCTCAGAGCCTGCAGGAAAGGTCTACAAGTTGTATTTCTGGAAAATAAAGAGATGCCTTCGTTTAGCAACCATGTGTGTTTCTATGTTTCTGTCACTAGATGGTGCCATTGTACACAACTTTTACTCACCAGGTCAGTGAATTCAGAAACAGTCTTCAGAGTTGAGTCCTCAAGCTCTAGCCTACAACCCATCATGCATCAGCACAACTAATATAATAATACCTCATCACAACTTCATAATCACAGTACACCTGGATTGTGTTCACAAAGTGTTTCAGGGTAGGAGTGCTGATCTAGGATCAGGTCGCCTCCTGTCCATCAAAACGTATTCAGTTTAATTTAAAAGACCAAACTGATTATTGATCAGAACTCCTTCTATGAGACTTTGTGAATATGAGCCTATGTGAAAGAACCTTTCTGGCATATGCTGCCTAGCAGTACACAGACAATTCAGAAAGTCCGACAGACAGACAGAAGAGTAGATACAGATGGAGTGATTGATAGCAACAGAAATAACGAAGCGGATGGTTAATGTATTGTAAACTTTTGTAAATATTTGACTCACCTCAAATCACACGTGTCAAACCTCAGTTTTAGTGTTGAACCGAATAATATCCTCGGCATTAACTTTCTCTGGTCTGGAGCTGTATTGTTGCGTCATTTGAAACGCTTGAGCGTCATAATCCGTTCACCGCGCCTGCTTGATTGACAGCTAGGGGTTCTCCTGCGCATCAGTGTCCAAAAGTCGATAATGTTTAGCTACTCATAATTGATAAAGTCATTTATAACTATTTTCACTTGACTTTTATTTCGTGTATTTTTGCCTAAGGTTATTTGGAATTCTATGTTGTGTGATTTGTCTTTGTATGGGCCTAAAGTTCAATGAAATACAAACAGCAACCAAAGCCTACAAACATTTCCCACACAAATACAAATGTGGGTGTTTAGTGAGAACACAAAATAATAACATTACAGCCATAACTGTACAAACAAACATACAATCACAACTCTCTCCCCACTATTTATTGTTTCTGCAGTGAGGATTCACCCCCTTTAGATAATGATGTTGTAATTTATCTACAGAAAAACGTTGTTCTGATCTCAACAAGCAGTAGTAGCAGTTTGCAAATCATAGAGCCAGATGAATGGCTCTTTCACCGATGCAATTCGGTTCCCGAGGTTCAACAAAAAGATCCGTTCAAAAAGAGCCGTTCGTTCGTGAACGACACATCACCACACTGTAGTTCTCCACCATTTCGTATCGTGAGCTGGAGGAGCGTTCGTCCAACTTCTCATCCAAGTAAATGGCAGCGGCGCATCATCCATCCGATGAACTCCCAAGGGACTAGGAGGATAGTTTACGATGCAACAAGCGTTTGGGGAGGACATTCATTGAAACGCAATGACTGTTTTTAAATTCTTGAGAGACTCTTGCTCCAGGGGAAATCTCATCAGCAATGTCTCTGCTGTGTGTCAGAGGTGGGATCTTTTCCTTCTTCACTATGCTTATTATACTGTACATATCGGTCACATTAATGACATTGCAGTCAGGAAAGTTGTCTGTAGGCTATTGGGGAGATGCGCATAGCCCGTTGAGTTGTCACGTTCCAGTCCAAACATGACCTGGGATGTGAGAAGGGAGCTATTCTATAACACATGTAGATGACATGTTGTCTTTCTATGTAGATTATATTTTGGTTTTATATTTCATATTTGATTGATGATTAGGCCTATGACTTTTGATTCCACTTTGGCTACCTTGCACCATATTGTCCTCTCTTGCTATATCTTAAACTTTATGCCCTTGTGCAGATCTTCTCTCTAAACAATATTCATGATAGTTTGAATGAGTTGAGTAAACTACACTGTTGTTAGCTTCTCAGTCTGTACTGTACTGTCCCTGGAAGACTCTCCACATAGTTCACCTAGATCCAGTCCACTTTGTACCACTGGTCAACTAATCATCCAAACCTCTGATTAGTGAATCAGGTGTGCTGGTGGTGGAATACATGATATGAACTGGTTAGGGGGAGGACAGGTTTGAGAAGGGAAAGACTAAATTGACTTTTCTGACCAACATCCCATTGACAGCCCATCTGGCCAAAACTTAAAACAGACTCTAACCTTAACCCTAACATTAACCAAACCCTTAAGCCTTAAAGGTAGTCTCATCAGTCATCAGACTGTAGTTTCTCCCTGTGTGTCCAGTAAACCTCCTCTCATCATGGGTGTGATTCAGACTGTAGTTTCTCCCTGTGTGTCCAGGAAACCTCCTCTCATCATGGGTGGGATGCAGGCTGAAGCTGGAGAGGCCAGTAGCAACCACCCTGACCACTTTATTACTAGTTGGGGCTGGATAGTATCTCTAGAGTTACAGTAAGCCATTTCCATGTAAAATGATTGTCTATTAGGTATTGGTTGTGAAATTGTTAGATATTACTTGTTAGATATTGCTGTACTTTCAGAACTAGAAGCACAAGCATTTCGCTACAGTCGCAATAACATTTGCTAACCATGTGTTGTGAAGTGTAAAATTTGATTTGATTTGAGCACCAACGCATCGTTCATAGGAGCATGTGTAATTGGCTGTCAAATGAAATCTAAGACTGTATATTTTTGGTAAATGTAATTCTAGATCCATTTTTCAACCAGTGAAGGCTTTGATTTCTGGGTCAACAGATGGAAAAGGGATCTTAGAAAACATCACCAGAAAAAGTCTTAAAAGGTCCAATATCAGAACTACATAAAAACAGAATCATGTTGACATAAAGACCCCTGACTACTAATATCAACACTTACATTTGGTTTTGGAGAAATCATTAACCTTCTTTAAGTTTCAGAAATATTACCTTGTGCCTTGTAATTCCGTTACCAAAAACCCACATAACTTCAAGATATTTTCACATTTGTCATTGTGAGGAGGGGGATAATGAAAGTTCACAGAAGTAATGGTGGGGCTAACAATTAGTTCTAGTGATTTTTCTGATGTATATTTTTTGCGTGAATTATTAAGTGATTAAAACTCGTAATTCCGTTACCAAAATGCTAGTGGAATTACCAAGAAATCTGTAACCGAATTACTGCAACTGAATTGGCTGAAATGGGAAATCATAATAGTCACAAACCACAATTGGGTCACCTGGTACTGTCCTCCTTTCCACTTGCATATTGTTCAGCTCATAACTGTTTTCTTTCTCTTCTCTGGTGGTCAAATTAACAGTGTTAAAACATTCTGTCTGGACAATCTCTCTCTGCATGCTGAGAGTGTTTGGTGCATGCTGGGAATTGTATGAGTGAGTGTTGTGTAGAGTTACATATCCTGCTTTTTCTTTTACATTTATTTTTCTTGGTGGTGTCTTTTTTCTCTTCCTATGCATCATTGAGGTTATCAGTATTTTTATTTAGTTGTTGTGGTAGAATTAAGTACATTGTTTTTCGTGTTGAAATTGGCTTTGGCGGGGGTGGCGACCCACATGGGGATGCCGTCCCTGTCACTTCAGCACGGCTTCAGGTGTGTTACTGACGCTACTGTCACTGTGGAGGAGTTTCTGGTCGCCGTAGGAGAGAAGGTGGGATATGAGAATGTTGCTTATGCGTCACGGATGAATAAAGGGGTGGTGGTTTTGCTTAAAGAAGAGAGTCTTGTAGATCGTATGGTTGAGCATGGTGTACTTCTTAAAGAAGAGAGTCTTGTAGATCGTATGGTTGAGCATGGTGTACTTCTTAAAGAAGAGAGACTTGTAGATCGTATGGTTGAGCATGGTGTACTTCTTAAAGAAGAGAGTCTTGTAGATCGTATGGTTGAGCATGGCGTACTTCTTAAAGGAATGTTTATTCAAGTTACGGCGCTTTTCTCTCCGTCAACAAGGGTAACGATTTCGAATGTACCGCCGTTTATACCCAATGAGCTGTTGGAGCATCCCTCAGAACATCCCTCAGAACTCACCACATTCTGAGGGTGCCACTGGTGGCACAAGCATGTCAGAGCTAACCTTTGGAGAAGAAATGTGCTTCTAGTTCTGACAATGCAGTAATAACCAACAAGTAATCTAACTAACAATTCCAAAACTACTGTCTTGTACACAGTGTAAGGGGATAAAGAATATGTACATAAGGATATATGAATGAGTGATGGTACAGAGCAGCATAGGCAAGATAGTGTTACATAATTTCCCATCAATTCCCATTATTAAAGTGGCTGGAGTTGAGTCAGTGTCAGTGTGTTGGCAGCAGCCACTCAATGTTAGTGGTGGCTGTTTAACAGTCTGATGGCCTTGAGATAGAAGCTGTTTTTCAGTCTCTCGGTCCCAGCTTTGATGCACCTGTACTGACCTCGCCTTCTGGATGATCGCGGGGTGAACAGGCAGTGGCTCGGGTGGTTGATGTCCTTGATGATCTTTATGGCCTTCCTGTGACATCGGGTGGTGTAGGTGTCCTGGAGGGCAGGTAGTTTGCCCCCGGTGATGCGTTGTGCAGACCTCACTACCCTCTGGAGAGCCTTACGGTTGAGGGCGGAGCAGTTGCCGTACCAGGCGGTGATACAGCCCGCCAGGATGCTCTCGATTGTGCATCTGTAGAAGTTTGTGAGTGCTTTTGGTGACAAGCCGAATTTCTTCAGCCTCCTGAGGTTGAAGAGGCGCTGCTGCGCCTTCTTCACAATGCTGTCTGTGTGAGTGGACCAATTCAGTTTGTCTGTGATGTGTATGCCGAGGAACTTAAAACTTGCTACCCTCTCCACTACTGTTCCATCGATGTGGATAGGGGGGTGTTCCCTCTGCTGTTTCCTGAAGTCCACAATCATCTCCTTAGTTTTGTTGACGTTGAGTGTGAGGTTATTTTCCTGACACCACACTCCGAGGGCCCTCACCTCCTCCCTGTAGGCCGTCTCGTCGTTGTTGGTAATCAAGCCTACCACTGTTGTGTCGTCCGCAAACTTGATGATTGAGTTGGAGGCGTGCGTGGCCACGCAGTCGTGGGTGAACAGGGAGTACAGGAGAGGGCTCAGAACGCACCCTTGTGGGGCCCCAGTGTTGAGGATCAGCGGGGAGGAGATGTTGTTGCCTACCCTCACCACCTGGGGGCGGCCCGTCAGGAAGTCCAGTACCCAGTTGCACAGGGCGGGGTCGAGACCCAGGGTCTCGAGCTTGATGACGAGCTTGGAGGGTACTATGGTGTTGAATGCCGAGCTGTAGTCAATGAACAGCATTCTCACATAGGTATTCCTCTTGTCCAGATGGGTTAGGGCAGTGTGCAGTGTGGTTGAGATTGCATCGTCTCTGGACCTATTTGGGCGGTAAGCAAAATGGAGTGGGTCTAGGGTGTCAGGTAGGGTGGAGGTGATATGGTCCTTGACTAGTCTCTCAAAGCACTTCATGATGACGGAAGTGAGTGCTACGTAGTCGTTTAGCTCAGTTACCTTAGCTTTCTTGGGAACAGGAACAATGGTGGCCCTCTTGAAGCATGTGGGAACAGCAGACTGGTATAGGGATTGATTGAATATGTCCGTAAACACACCGGCCAGCTGGTCTGCGCATGATCTGAGGGCGCGGCTGGGGATGCCGTCTGGGCCTGCAGCCTTGCGAGGGTTAACACGTTTAAATGTCTTACTCACCTCGGCTGCAGTGAAGGAGAGACCGCATGTTTTCGTTGCAGGCCGTGTCAGTGGCACTGTATTGTCCTCAAAGCGGGCAAAAAAGTTATTTAGTCTGCCTGGGAGCAGGACATCCTGGTCCGTGACTGGGCTGGATTTCTTCCTGTAGTCCGTGATTGACTGTAGACCCTGCCACATGCCTCTTGTGTCTGAGCCGTTGAATTGAGATTCTACTTTGTCTCTGTACTGACGCTTAGCTTGTTTGATAGCCTTGCGGAGGGAATAGCTGCACTGTTTGTATTCGGTCATGTTACCAGACACCTTGCCCTGATTAAAAGCAGTGGTTCGTGCTTTCAGTTTCACGCGAATGCTGCCATCAATCCACGGTTTCTGGTTAGGGAATGTTTTAATCGTTGCTATGGGAACGACATCTTCAATGCACGTTCTAATGAACTCGCACACCGAATCAGCGTATTCGTCAATGTTGTTGTCTGACGCAATACGAAACATGTCCCAGTCCACGTGATGGAAGCAGTCTTGGAGTGTGGAGTCAGCTTGGTCGGACCAGCGTTGGACAGACCTCAGCGTGGGAGCCTCTTGTTTTAGTTTCTGTCTGTAGGCAGGGATCAACAAAATTGAGTCGTGGTCAGCTTTTCCGAAAGGGGGGCGTGGCAGGGCCTTATATGCGTCGCGGAAGTTAGAGTAACAATGATCCAAGGTCTTTCCACCCCTGGTTGCGCAATCAATATGCTGATAAAATTTAGGGAGTCTTGTACATGTAGACTATAGCCTGTTTTAGAGAAATGTAATCATCAAATATTGTAAGAGCTTTCATTGTCTGCTTATATGCAGTTATGACTTGGTGTACAGGGAGAATACTGTAAGAATGGCCCATGTTCAAAATTCTGTCGCTGTACATTTCAAAAGTGCTGAACAAATAGTTATATTGACGACGTCCATCCTAGGTCTCTCATTGTCTTAATCTAAATTACAGATATCCTGTAGTCCACTCGTTGTCCCCTTATGCCATAGTTTGTACATCTCAATTGTCAGTAGAAACCACATTTGTTTAAGCAAGTCAGCCATATCAGCTATGTTTTTTAAAAAGGATTCTCTCCATGGTGCTGAAAAGAAAGCTCTGCTGTTGGGACAGCTTTATGTCGACCCTAACAGTTTGTGGGCACCGTTTGTTAAATTTATAGTGCAATTAATGTATTGTATAGTGTTGTGTTGTGTAGTGGCTTTGCTGGCATTCATCTAAAACATTTTGGGGGAGTTTTCCCCACCAAGATGTACATGCTGCAATCACCACTGGGTGGGTGAATTATAACACACCAACCCTGTTACCTATAGATAGACAGTCTAGACATGTTTAAACTATTTACATGTGTTTGGTAAGCTTGCATTCCATTCCCCCTGTCACATGGGGATCTATGGTTGATTCTAGATGAAATAGTCAACTCTGTTACAGTCAACCCTGTCACTTTATTTGACACTTAATAGGCACTTACTATGGTATGTATTTGTTACTTTGAGATGGAAAACATGTTTTTTATTAAGTTGAACATGTGCTCCTTATGACAGAATGTTAGAATTAGGTGAAATATAAAGTTACACCCCCCAAAAGGTACTCAATTGGTACTGAACTGGAGGAGTACTGAACTGGAGGTGGGAGAGCTAACGATGCTTCTACTGTTGCTCTCTCCTCAGATTCTTAGAGAAGCTATTTCAATCTGATATTTCTCCTATAGTCTAAAATAGATGTGTATAGAGGACTCCTCTCTAATATAACATGTCACACATTGTATCAAACTGATGGAATGTTAGGTGTCTCATTGAAAGTCTAACATCTACCATGACTACTGGATGTTTCAATTCTAATAAATAACAAAACAATCCACACCGTAACAACAATATTGCTTTTTTACTAAATGCTTTTATTAAAGAGTAAAACTTTGCAAACAAAAATGACATCATCAAACATCACTGGCCTGACTTGAGCAGCTCTGCCCGGGGATGGAGCCAGCAACTTAGCTGCTACTTGTCCGGTCCAGGCTACCTGCAGACCTCCTCCCAGACCTCCTTTTCAGCACCTCCCCTTAACAGGAGAGGTGGTGGAAATGATCAGAGTTGCATTCAACTTGAATAAAGATGAGAAACTCTGGTCTGTGGAGCCACTGGTCTGAGGGGAGGACTTCTGTTGAAACCATTTCCATTTTTGGGATATTTTCTAGGACTGTAGAGGTGGTAAGCAGAGATGAATTTAACTAGGATACAGATGAGAGTCTCTGTTCTTGGGAGGAGGGTCACTGACCTTCGATGGTTTGTTGCCTGATAAAGAGGATACTTGCTGGCTTGAGGAGACTATAATGTTTTGAGGAGGAAATGTGGCTCGATGACTTAAAGAGGAGGAGGAATTATTGGGCGACACTTTTAATTACCAACGTAACCTCAGTGGAACTGTGGCTTCATCGAGTTCCAGCTCTAGGCAGAATGCTGTAAGACATCACAGAGACAGGTAAGTATCTATATATTTACATGTGTGTTGCATGTACACTAAACCCTCACATTTGGATAATGTCACTTTTTAAAGTGATGACATGTATATTAACAGTGTAAAACATGAATAGATGTTTAAACATTCTTTACCTCATCCTAATTTTCTTCCAGATGCTTGGCTTTTTCTTTGTCTTGGATATTCGCTCTGATGTTTCAACCTCTTCTGGAGCTTCTAGCTGCTGGCTGTCTGGCCCCCCCTGATGGTTCTCTGGCCCCCCCTGATGGTTCTCTGAACTCCCCTCCTGGTTCTCTGCCCATGCCTGTTGCCTCCTTGGCCTTTCCTGGTGGCCATCAGCAGATCCAGTGGGCTCTTGGCTTACTTGTTGGCCATTGGCCCACCCGGGCAACTCCTGACCGTGGTTGTAATCGTGGCTGTGTTGGGTGGTTAGACACCGGGTGTTGATTTGAGCATCAGCCTCCAGATTCATCTGCTCCAGGTAGTTTTCCTTCATCCTCTCCCTCTCCTCCTTCAGTTGTTGATGAGTCTGTTTTTTAAGCAGGGACCGCTCTCTCCACTGCTTATTGAAATCCTCCATCTTCTTCCTTCTCTCCTCAGCCTTCAGCAGCTCCTTCCTCTTCTCCCTCTCTCTCTCTGCCCGGGTCATGGTGGATGTTAGCCTTGTGTGTCCAGGGATGGCTGGGAGGGGAGAAGAAGTAGAGTTCACATTCATCTTAGTGGATCTGGTATCAACTTAAATGTAATGGACACAGGGAATGAAGAATAGAAAACACAATTGGATCTCAATGATTCTTTACTCTTTTCAGTTGAGCAAGGCATGGAATTTGTCAATAAAGTGCAATAATTCCCATCCCGAATTGACCTGGCCCTAAGTTGAACATGAGTCCAGAATGGCACCTATTCTTTGTATAGTGCCAGGGCATATGTGATCGCTTAGCGCCCCATGGCCACTAGTAGCCCCCGGATCCCCCCAAAACACGTTTTTGTGTGTGTGTTTTTAGGAACTCTTTCTGGGTCTCTACTTAGTCTTGAGAGTTAGACTAGTAGATGACACAAGGTACCATTTAAAAACGTGGTTGTTATCAGCAGTATTTTTCTTGTTATGTCAGTCAGTCACTCAATGAGCCATGTCAGCTAACATATTCTTTGGACAGTAGTTTTATATTGAAACAATGATGCAACATGATGACTGGTGTGGAACAAATGTGTGTAGAGGAGACTAAAGAGGATAATGTCATAAGTAGAGGGAAAACAGGTCTTACCTATGTGGACGATCTTATGGCCCTCCTCAGCCTCTCTCTGATACGTTCTCTCTATCTTTCTGAGGTTCCTCTTCTCCCATTTTTTATTCGCCCAGCCCACGGCTCTCCTTCGGATACTTTTATCGGGTGGGAGAATGTCCTCCTTGTCATCTTCTTTCCTCCTCCTCTAAGTCACCCCTCTTGTACTCAAGGATCTCCCTTCTTTCCTCTTCCACCATCTCCTCTCTTTTTTTTGCCTGTATTATTTTTTCTCTCTCTCTGATTAAAGATAAATGGGATTTAATGGCTTTCTTTCTCTCCTCCTCTCTCTCTTCCTCTCTCTGCCTCTCCTCCTCTCTTAGTCTCAACATTTCTTTCTGTCTAGCAATTTCAATCTCTCGTTTTTTATCCTGCTCCTCTTGTTGTCTTGCCCTCTCCTGTTTTCTTTCCATCTCCAGCCGTCTTTCCTCCTTCTCCCTCCTGATTTGTTGTCCTCTTTCTATGTGTTCTCGTTCCCCCTTCAACACTTCTAACCTCCTCTCTTTACGCCTATTGAAGACTTCCCGTGCTTTTGCTTTAACATTAACTACTACATGTTTCTTCATGCTTACTTCCTTTCCTCTCTCTTCTCTTTCCCTGTACTCTTCCTCTGCTTCCTTAATCACTTCCTGCTTTTCTTCCATCTCTCTCTCCTGTTCTATCTCCAGTTCATTCTGTCCCTCAATTTCCCCCAAAATATTTTTCTGCCCTTCCTTTCTTCTTCCTGCTTCCTCCCTTTCTCTCATAATCATCTTTTCTTTCTCCATCTCTTTCTGTTGCTGATCTTTTAATTCCATCTCTCTCTGATTGTCATTGTCTTTCTCCCTTTCTTTCTCCTTCTCCTTTTGTTTCTGTCTCTCCTCTTGTTGTTGTCGTCTGTGTATCTCTTCTATCTCTCTCTGTCTCTTGTTCTCCCTCTCTCTTCCCTCCTCCATGTCAATTTGCTTCTGTTTCCATATATTTTCTTCTTCTTGATCTCTCTCAAACATTATCTTTCTCTCCACTTGTTGTTGTCGTCTTTCTTTCTCTCCAATCTCTCTCTGTCTCTCTTTCTCTTCGATCGCTCTCTGTCTCTCTTCTTCTCTTTCTTCCTCTTCCATCTCTATTTGCTTCTGTTGACATCTTTCTTCATCATTCTCTCTTTTGATCTCTCTCTGTCTCTCTTCTTCTCTTTCTTCCTCTTCCATCTCTATTTGCTTCTGTTTAAATAGTTGTTCTTCATTCTCTCTTTCAATCTCTTTCTGTCTCTCTTCTTCTCTTTCTTTCTCTTCCATCTCTATTTTCTTCTGTTTACATCTTTCTTCTTCATTCTCTCTTTCAATCTCTTTCTGTCTCTCTTCTTCTCTTCCGATATGTTTTTGTCTCTTTTCCATGATCTTTCTTTTGATCTCTCTCTGTCTCTCTTTCTCCTTCTCTTGTACTTCCTCTTCCATCTCTATTTGCTTCTGTTTACACATTTCTTCATCATTCTCTCTTTTGATCTCTCTCTGTCTCTCTTCTTCTCTTTCTTCCTCTTCCATCTCTATTTGCTTCTGTTTAAATAGTTGTTCTTCATTCTCTCTTTCAATCTCTTTCTGTCTCACTTCTCTTTCCATGTTTTTCTGTCTCTTCTCCATTCTCTTTCTTTTGATCTCTCTCTGTCTCTCTTTCTCCCTCTCTCGTTCTTCCTCTTCCATCTCTATTTGCTTCTGTTTACATCTTTCTTCTTCATTCTCTCTTTCAATCTCTTTCTGTCTCTCTTCTTTTCTTTCGATATGTTTTTGTCTCTTTTCCATTATCTTTCTTTTGATCTCTCTCTGTCTCTTCTCCCTCTCTCGTTCTTCCTCTTCCATCTCTATTTGCTTCTGTTTACATCTTTCTTCTTCGTGCTCTCTTTCAATCTCTCCCTGTCTCTCTTCTTCTCTTTCTTTCTCTTCCATCTCTATTTTCTTCTGTTTACATCTTTCTTCTTCGTGCTCTCTTTCAATCTCTTTCTGTCTCTCTTCTTCTCTTTCGATATGTTTTTGTCTCTTTTCCATTATCTTTCTTTTGATCTCTCTCTGTCTCTCTTTCTCCCTCTCTCTTTCTTCCTCTTCCATCTCTATTTGCTTCTGTTTACATCTTTCTTCTTCAATCTCTCTTTCAATCTCTCTCTGTCTCTCTTCTTCTCTTTCCATAATTTTCTGTCTCTTCTCCATTCTCTTCCTTTTGATCTCTCTCTGTCTCTCTTTCTCCCTTTCTCGTTCTTCCTCTTCCATCTCTATTTGCTTCTGTTTACATCTTTCTTCTTCAATCTCTCTTTCAATCTCTCTCTGTCTCTCTTCTTCTCTTTCCATAATTTTCTGTCTCTTCTCCATTCTCTTCCTTTTGATCTGTCTCTGTCTCTCTTTCTCCCTCTCTCTTTCTTCCTCTTCCATCTCTATGTGCTTCTGTTTGCGTCTCTCCTCTTCTTCTTCTCTCTCAATCTCCTTCTTCTTCTCATCTTCTTCTTGTCTCTGTTTTGGTATTTTCTCCATTCTCTTTCTTTCTACCTCTTTCTGTTTGTTGTGCTCACCCTCCATCTTCTCCTCCATGTCCATTTGGTTCTGTTTCCATTTATATTTGTCTGTTTCCATATTTTCTAATTCTATCTGCTGTTCCTTGATTTTCTTGAAGACTTCCTCCAATTCAGACGTATTTTTGTCATTGATGAGGGCTGTCTCCATCTCCATCTCTCTCTCCACTCTATTTTTCAACTCCTCTTCACTTCGTCTCCAATCATTTTCTCTCTCTCTGTCTCTATCAAATGTTCTCTCTGGTTCAGTCTCGTCTTTCAATCTAATCTCTTCTTTCATTCTCACAACCTCTCTGTCTAACACTAGTACATTTTGGTTAACCTGTTTCACTCTCTCATTCTGTCTTCTAAACGCTTCTTTCGCTCTTTCAAATTTGATTTTGTATTGAATCTCTTTTGTTGTCATATCTTCTTTCAGTCTCTCAACCTCTCTCTCTAACTCTTTTACCTTTTCGTTAACCAGTTTGACTTTCTCATTCTCTGCAATACGCATGTCTCTTTCTCTTTCAAATATGATTTCCTTCTCAATCTCTTTCAATCTCTCAATCTCTCGTTCTAACGCTTTTATCGTTTCTTCTGCCTGTTCCACTTTCTTCTTCATTTCTTGACTTTCCAATTCTGCTTTTCTCTTCCTTTCCATCTCCCTTTCTCTCTCTTTTTCTCTCTCTCTTTCCCTCTCTCTTCCTGTCTCAATAGGTTTGTTGTTCCAGGCCAGTCTTGGTCGCTGATCCTCCATGACTTTCTGCCATAGCCTCAATCTCTCAATCTCTTGCTTCATTTTAAAAGGTTAAATTAGTGATAATCTATTACCAAGACATACTTTCAAAAGATTTGCAGAGAACGATACACAGAAATATAACCTAGAGCTAGGTAATTGAATCAAACACTGGACAACATCAATAGCAGGGTCATTTTGATCAATTCATCTGGACAATTCATTGTCAATTAATGTATTATCATGGTTTGAAAAAATTATGAGACATTTTATGGAATCAATTATGTCCAAAATGTGTTCAAATACAAACACACAACCTTCTTGCTCATTCAGTTAGGGGTTTGAGAAATTCCTGTTACAATTTGTGTGATGTTACAACAATGTTGCCTCTGATGTTTATGCTTGTAGAAATTACTCCTACAAATGATGCTTCACTAATGCAACTATTTACAACCTTCACAGATACAGTTATCAACAACAACAACAGTAATGACGTTAATAAGGAAGTGGATATTCAACCGGCAGAAGAAAGGCATAGGGGTTGAGATAAATGAAGGTTAGGTTCAGGACCTAGGGTTGGGTTAAGGTAAAGGTTAGGTATAGTTTCAGTGAGGTTAAGGTAAGGGTTAAGGAAAGGAATAAAAGTTAACATTGGGTTAGCGTACCGCTGTCTGCCACTATTCATTTTCAGCTGGGTAAATATACACTGCCTTTTAATAATAACAATGACATGTCTTACGTGGGCCAGTTGTAGGTCCACCATCAGTAGATCCAGCAGTTGTTTGAGTCTGTGGATCTCCTGCAGTTTTCTCTGGTGCTCCATTGCTTCTGTGGCTCTCTCTGCTTCCCTCTGTCTCGCTGCTTCCCTCTCTCTCTCTGCCTCCCTCTGTCTCTCTGCTTCTCTCTGTCTCTCTGCTTCTCTCTGTCTCTCTGCTTCTCTCTGTCTCTCTGCTTCTCTCTGTCTTTCTGCATCTCTCTGGCTCTCTGCCTCCCTCTGACTCTCTGCCTCCCTCTGGCTCTCTGCCTCCCTCTGGCTCTCTGCCTCCCTCAGTCTCAGGATCTCAGTCTTCCACTCTTCCATGATACCCCTTTCTACTCTTCTTCTCCTCCTTTCATCTTTTAAAAGGGCTCGGAGATGGTCTGTCTCAAACTGTAATTGTTCAATGATCTTGTCCTTCTCCGTTCCACCATTCCTCTTCTTCTTTTCCTCCTCCCAGAGGCACACTTGAAGTCTGTCCATCTCCTTCTTTTGATTTCGGATTGTTCGATTCTTCCCCCTCAACTCAAGCATGTGGGCTTCCTTCTCTGTATAGGTCTTCTTCTCTTCTCTCAGGAAGTGAACCTCCATCTCTGCCTGCTTGTAGCTGGGAGCAAAGGAATGTCAACACATTATTTAGGAAGTGAACTCAGACAATTTACTACAATATTAAAATAATAATTCAACTTCTGCTCAATTTAACTGTCTTTAATAACACAAATCACACAACTGTGACTTACAGTATGTGAATGTGATGAGTTGACTATCCATGATGGCCAGAGGTGGGTAATGTGTCACTCTGGTCCAGGGCGTTACGTACAGCTTGCAGACACTGAGCCTTCCTTCAGCAAGCCGCACATAATGCCCTGGACCAGAGCTAGGTTATGTGATGAATGACTTACAGACTGTTCCACATGATAGGAGGGGGTAAGAAGACAGTCCCAGTAGGAGACGGAGATCGTCCAGAAGAAGAAGAGGTGTCCATCTCCTCAGAGACTGCAGGAAAGGTCTACAAATTTTATTTCTGGAAAATAAAGAGATGCCTTCGTTCAGCAACAATGTGTGTTTCTATGTTTCTGTCACTAGATGGTGCCATTGTACACAACATTTACTCACCAGGTCAGTGAATTCAGAAACAGTCTTCAGAGTTGAGTCGCTCAAGCTCTAGCCTACAACCCATCATGCATCAGCACAACTAATATAATAATATCTCATCACAGTACACCTGGATTGTGTTCACAAAGTGTTTCAGGGTAGGAGTGCTGATCTAGGATCAGGTCGCCTCCTGTCCATCAAAACGTATTCAGTTTAATTTAAAAGACCAAACTGATTATTGATCAGCACTCCTTCTATGAGACTTTGTGAATATGAGCCTTTCTGGCATATGCTGGCTAGACAGTACACAGACAATTCAGATAGTCCGACAGACAGACAGAAGAGTAGATACAGATGGAGTGATTGATAGCAACAGAAATAACGAAGCGGATGGTTAATGTATTGTAAACTTTTGTAAGTATTTGACTCACCTCAAATCACACATGTCAAACCTCAGTTTTAGTGTTGAACCGAATAACATCCTCGGCATTAACTTTCTCTGGTCTGGAGCTGTATTGTTGCGTCATTTGGAACGCTTGAGCGTCATAATCCGTTCACCGCGCATGCTTGATTGACAGCTAGGGGTTCTCCTGCGCACCAGTGTCCAAAAGTCGATAATGTCTAGCTACTCATAATTGATAAAGACATTTATAACTATTTTCACTTGACTTTTATTTCGTGTATTTTTGCCTAAGGTTATTTGTAATTCTACGTTGTGTGATTTGTCTTTGTATGGGCCTAAAGTTCAATGAAATACAAACAGCAACTATAGCCTACAAACATTTCCCACACAAATACAAATGTGGGTGTTTAGTGAGAACACAAAATAATAACATTACAGCCATAACTGTACAAACAAACATACAATCACAACTCTGGTGCACCTGTCCAGGTCGAACTGTTCAGTATGTCACCATCACCAACTGCTGGACTACACCTGTTCTCCGGGGTACAAGAATCCAGTTGATCCGTTTTCAATTGACCACCGTTACCTCAAGAACCACCTATTCCAATGGAGTATAACCTCTTATTAGTTTGTCCCTGTGACAGTCAAATCCCAACGCCCTTACCGCCTGCCTGTTGAGTGTGTCTGTTGATTGTGGTGCTCTCTTTGGATCTCATCTCTCCGCTGTCGTAGTGATGGGCTTTCTGAGTCTTTTCGGTGAACCGGCACATTTGGCTCCGTTCAAGTAAAAGAGCGGGTTCATTTGGCTCATAAACGGATCTTCCTTCAAAACGCTTAAAATCAATCTAAAACAATGAAAAAATTGCTAATATTAAATGTAAAGAACAACAGGTAGGCTTCCATTAAGTCAGATCGTGAAATGCGCGTAAAAAAAGAAGAATTCGTTTTTAATTATGAAATAAATCCTCGTGGACCAGATTGACCCGCTCTCCACATTATTTATTATTTCTGCAGTGAGGATTCACCCCCTTTAGATAATGATGTTGTAATTTATCTACAGAAAAACGTTGTTCTGATCTCAACAAGCAGTAGTAGCAGTTTGCAAATCATAGAGCCAGATGAATGGTTCTTTCACCGATGCAATTCGGTTCCCGACAAAAGATCCGTTCAAAAAGAGCCGTTCGTTCGTGAACGACACATCACCACACTGTAGTTCTCCACCATTTCGTATCGTGAGCTGGAGGAGCGTTCGTCCAACTTCTCATCCAAGTAAATGGCAGCGGCGCATCATCCATCCGATGAACTCCCAAGGGACTGGGAGGATAGTTCACGATGCAACAAGCGTTTGGGGAGTGCATTCATTGTAACGCAATGACTGTTTTTAAATTCTTGAGGGACTCTTGCTCCAGGGGAAATCTCAGCAGCGATGTCTCTGCTGTGTGTCAGAGGTGGGATCTTTTCCTTCTTCACTATGCTTATTAAACTGTACATATCGGTCACATTAATGACATTGCACTCAGGAAAGTTTTCTGTAGGCTATTGGGGAGATGCGCATAGCCCGTTGAGTTGTCACGTTCCAGTCCAAACATGACCTGGGATGTGAGAAGGGAGCTATTCTATAACACATGTAGATGACATGTTGTCTTTATATGTAGATTATATTTTGGTTTTATATTTCATATTTGATTGATGATTAGGCCTAAGACTTTTGATTCCACTTTGGCTACCTTGCACCATATTGTCCTCTCTTGCTATATCTTAAACTTTATGCCCTTGTGCAGATCTTCTCTCTAAACAATAGTCATGATAGTTTGAATGAGTTGAGTAAACTACACTGTTGTTAGCTTCTCAGTCTGTACTGTACTGTCCCTGGAAGACTCTCCACATAGTTCACCTAGATCCAGTCCACTTTGTACCACTGGTCAACTAATCATCCAAACCTCTGATTAGTGAATCAGGTGTGCTGGTGGTGGAATACATGACATGAACTGGTTAGGGGGAGGACAGGTTTGAGAAGGGAAAGACTAAATGGACTTTTCTGACCAACATCCCATTGACAGCCTGTCTGGCCAAAACTTAGAACGGACTCTAACCTAAACACTAACAATAACTCTAACATTAACACTAACAATAACCAAACCCTTAAGCCTTAAAGGTAGTCTTAAAGGCACTCTCCCAAGATGGCATAGCAGTTCAGACGTATTTTTGTCCTCGTCCTGTCGTGTCCCGTATATATATATATATATATATATATATATATTTACAACTTTTTTCACATACATTTTTAATTTTCCAAAAACTCATCTTCAGAACACTCTCCTGCAATCCGTTTCACTAATTTATATTTATATAAAAAAGTATTATTTACCTCAGATCTGTGATCCTCCGAGAGGCTAGCCAGAAATTAGCCAGAAGCTAGCCGGGAGCTAGCCAGAAGCTGGTCCAGAAGCTACTCTGAAGCTGGTTCAGGGGCTAGTTCAGAAGCTAGTTAGCTTATTTACTGGCTAATCGTTGGTACTCAGCTGACCACGGTTTGTGGTCATCGGCTGTCCTTTGGCTCGAGAATCTATCGCCAGTTTTGTACGGCGCGGTGTAGCGCAGCGCGGCTCGGAGCGGAACATATCGGACCAATTTTTCTCTCCATGTCCCTGGATTTCGGCCGCTGGCTCTGGACGTCCATGCCTGGATCTCGCAGCTAGCTAGCTGCTATCCGTGTGACTATCGGCTTTCGTCGATTCCGGAGCTAACATCAATTGTTCCGGAGCTAGCCAGCTGAAGAGTTCCATCAATCACTCCTGGGCTGCAGTCACCTATCCGGACCCGTTTTGCTGCCTACGCGGAGCCCCACCGGGCCTTCACGGCTAGACTGCCGACGTTGTCTACCCGAGGGAACTGTCCGGCTGGCTCCTCCGGCGCAACGTTGCCTGGGCGCTCATCTGCGGCCTGCTAGCCGTTGGCTATCTTATCGGCTGCTATCTGAATAGACAATCGGACAATTTTTATTTTATTTATTGATTTATGTTTTCTTCTTGGGCCTCTATAACTATATCTATTGTTTTTATTTTTGTTGTTGTTGTGTGATTTGGATTCATCCCCTCTACCACACGGAAACCCACTAATCTACTGACAAGAGATTAGCAAGAGTTGGCTAATAACAGACCTCCATCTTATGCTAGCTTGCTCCTATGCTAGCTTGCTACCGATTTAGCTGTCTAAATCGCCGTGACCCCCAACCAACCTCTCCACTCACTGGACCCTTTTGATCACTCGACTGAGCATGCCTCTCCTTCATGTCAATATGCCTTGTCCATTGCTGTTCTGGTTAGTGTTTATTGGCTTATTTCACTGTAGAGCCTCTAGTCCTGCTCATTATACCTTATCCAACCTATTAGTTCCACCACCCACACATGCAATGACATCTCCTGGTTTCAATGATGTTTCTAGAGACAATATCTCTCTCTTCATCACTCAATACCTAGGTTTACCTCCACTGTATTCACATCCTACCTTACCTTTGTCTGTACATTATACCTTGATGCTATTTTATCGCCCCCAGAAACCTCCTTTTACCCTCTGTTCCAGACGTTCTAAACGACCAATTCTTATTGCTTTTAGCCGCACCCTTATTCTACTACTACTCTGTTCATCTGGCGATGTAGAGGTGAATCCAGGCCCTGCAGTGCCTAGCTCCACTCCTATTCCCCAGGCGCTCTCTTTTGACGACTTCTGTAACCGTAATAGCCTTGGTTTCATGCATGTTAACATTAGAAGCCTCCTCCCTAAGTTTGTTATATTCACTGCTTTAGCACACTCTGCCAACCCGGATGTTCTAGCTGTGTCTGAATCCTGGCTTAGGAAGACCACCAAAAATTCAGACATTTTAATTCCAAACTACAACATTTTCAGACAAGATAGAACTGCCAAAGGGGGCGGTGTTGCAATCTACTGCAAAGATAGCCTGCAGAGTTCTGTCCTACTATCCAGGTCTGTACCCAAACAATTTGAACTTCTACTTTTAAAAATCCACCTCTCTAAAAACAAGTCTCTCACCGTTGCCGCCTGCTATAGACCACCCTCTGCCCCCAGCTGTGCTCTGGACACCATATGTGAACTGATTGCCCCCCATCTATCTTCAGAGCTCGTGCTGCTAGGCGACCTAAACTGGAACATGCTTAACACCCCAGCCATCCTACAATCTAAACTTGATGCCCTCAACCTCACACAAATTATCAATGAACCTACCAGGTACCTCCCCAAAGCCTTAAACACGGGCTCCCTCATAGATATCATCCTAACCAACTTGCCCTCTAAATACACCTCTGCTGTTTTCAACCAAGATCTCAGCGATCACTGCCTCATTGCCTGCATCCGTAATGGGTCAGCGGTCAAACGACCTCCACTCATCACTGTAAAACGCTCCCTGAAACACTTCAGCGAGCAGGCCTTTCTAATCGACCTGGCCGGGGTATCCTGGAAGGATATTGATCTCATCCCGTCAGTAGAGGATGCCTGGATATTTTTTTAAAATGCCTTCCTAACCATCTTAAATAAACATGCCCCATTCAAGAAATTTAGAACCAGGAATAGATATAGCCCTTGGTTCTCCCCAGACCTGACTGCCCTTAACCAACACAAAAACATCCTATGGCGTTCTGCATTAGCATCGAACAGCCCCCGTGATATGCAGCTGTTCAGGGAAGCTAGAAACCATTATACACAGGCAGTTAGAAAAGCCAAGGCTAGCTTTTTCAAGCAGAAATTTGCTTCCTGCAACACTAACTCAAAAAAGTTCTGGGACACTGTAAAGTCCATGGAGAATAAGAACCCCTCCTCCCAGCTGCCCACTGCACTGAAGATAGGAAACACTGTCACCACTGATAAAAGTAAAACTAAATGCATGCTCTTCAACCGATCGCTACCTGCACCTACCCGCCTGTCCAACATTACTACTCTGGACGGCTCCGACTTAGAATACGTGGACAACTACAAATACTTAGGCGTCTGGTTAGACTGTAAACTCTCCTTCCAGACCCATATCAAACATCTCCAATCCAAAGTTAAATCTAGAATTGGCTTCCTATTTCGCAACAAAGCATCCTTCACTCATGCTGCCAAACATACCCTTGTAAAACTGACCATCCTACCAATCCTCGACTTTGGCGATGTCATTTACAAAATAGCCTCCAATACCCTACTCAACAAATTGGATGCAGTCTATCACAGTGCAATCCGTTTTGTCACCAAAGCCCCATATACTACCCACCATTGCGACCTGTACGCTCTCGTTGGCTGGCCCTCGCTTCATACTCGTCGCCAAACCCACTGGCTCCATGTCATCTACAAGACCCTGCTAGGTAAAGTCCCCCCTTATCTCAGCTCGCTGGTCACCATTGCATCTCCCACCTGTAGCACACGCTCCAGCAGGTATATCTCTCTAGTCACCCCCAAAACCAATTCTTTCTTTGGCCGCCTCTCCTTCCAGTTCTCTGCTGCCAATGACTGGAACGAACTACAAAAATCTCTGAAACTGGAAACACTTATCTCCCTCACTAGCTTTAAGCACCAACTGTCAGAGCAGCTCACAGGTTACTGCACCTGTACATAGCCCACCTATAATTTAGCCCAAACAACTACCTCTTTCCCTACTGTATTTTATTTATTTATTTATTTTGCTCCTTTGCACCCCCATTATTTTTATTTCTACTTTGCACATTCTCCCATTGCAAATCTACCATTCCAGTGTTTTACTTGCTATATTGTATCTACTTTGCCACCATGGCCTTTTTGCCTTTACCTCCCTTATCTCACCTCATTTGCTCACATCGTATATAGACTTGTTTATACTGTATTATTGACTGTATGTTTGTTTTACTCCATGTGTAACTCTGTGTCGTTGTATGTGTCGAACTGCTTTGCTTTATCTTGGCCAGGTCGCAATTGTAAATGAGAACTTGTTCTCAACTTGCCTACCTGGTTAAATAAAGGTGAAATAAAAGGTAGTCTCATCAGTCATCAGACTGTAGTTTCTCCCTGTGTGTCCAGTAAACCTCCTCTCATCATGGGTGTGATTCAGCCTGTAGTTTCTCTCTGTGTGTCCAGTAAACCTCCTCTCATCATGGGGGGGATTCAGGCTGAAGCTGGAGAGGCCAGTAGCAACCAGCCCGACCACTTTATTACTAGTTGGGGCTGGATAGTATCTCTAGAGTTACAGTAAGGTATTTCCATGTAAAATGATTGTCTATTAGGTATTGGTTGTGAAATTGTTAGATATTACTTGTTAGATAATACTGCACTGTTGGAACTAGAAGCACAAGCATTTCGCTACAGTCGCAATAACATTTGCTAACCATGTGTTGTGACGAGTAAAATTTGATTTGATTTGAGCACCAACGCATCGTTCATAGGAGCATGTGTAATTGGGTGTCAAATGAAATCTAAGAGTGTATATTTTTGGTAAATGTAATTATAGATACATGTTTCAACCAGTGAAGGCTTTGATTTCTGGGTCAACAGATGGAAAAGGCATCTTAGAAAACATCACCAGAAAAAGTCTTAAAAGGTCCAATATCAGAACTACATAAAAACAGAATCATGTTGACATAAAGACCCCTGACTACTAATATCAACACTTACATTTGGTTTTGGAGAAATCATTAACCTTCTTTAAGTTTCAGAAATATTACCTTGTGCCTTGTAATTCCGTTACCAAAAACCCACATAACTTTCAGATATTTTCACATTTGTCTTTGTGAGGAGGGGGATAATGAAAGTTCACAGAAGTAACCAGTAATGGTGGAGCTAACAATTAGTTCTAGTGATTTTTCTGATGTATATTTTTTGGGTGAATTATTAAGTGATTAAAACTCGTAATTCCGTTACCAAAATGCTAGTGGAATTACCAAGAAATCTGTAACTGAATTACTGCAACTGAATTGGCTGAAATGGGAAATCATGGTCACAAACCACAATTGGGTCACCTGGTACGGTCCTCCTTTCCACTGGCATATTGTTCAGCTCATAACTGTTTTCTTTCTCTTCTCTACCCATAGGTTAGAGTTTTTTGCTTTACGCTGGGCCGTCTGTGAGAAGTTTAGTCATTGGCTAAGGGGCAAGCCTTTTACTGTATGGACAGACAACAACCCATTAACGTACATCCTGTCCAAGCCCAAATTGGACGCCTGTGAACAGAGATGGGTTGCTAAACTCGCTCCATTCGAGTTTGACATCAAGTACATCCCCGGTCCCAAAAATGTAATTGCTGATGCACTCAGTAGACAGCCATTTGTGCAGCCGAGCGCTCTCCACCGCATCACAAGGGTTCCATACAAGGCCTTGCTGGAAGAAGCTGCAGGAGTACGTGCTGAGAAGGTGCAAGATGTGTTCCGCTGGTCGAACCACCCATTCGACCTCGAAAGCTGCTCACCGTCAATTGAGGTAAATGCCTGTGAAATTGTCATGGACTGCCAAACTACCTCCTATCCTTCTCCTGGTTCTCTGTCAAAGGAAGCGGTGTCAGCAGTCCTGAGGTTGCAAGAGGAGGCTGGTCTACAGAACTGTGCTCTGCTACTGCCTCAGCTCCCTCAGTCACTGGTGCCATCTGAGATGTCAGATGTGAGAGTGCTATCCCGTGATGACCTGATATCAAAGCAGCGCCAGGATGACGCTCTCGCCAGAGTTGTCTTCTACGTGGACAGGGACCGTAGACTTTCTAGGAGGGAACGTGGCCATGAACCACTCGAGGCTCTGCCGATTCTGAAGACCTGGGAGAAGCTCACTCTGAAAATGGGTGTACTATATCGCGTTACCAAACGCGGACTTCTGATCTGCTGAAGACTCCAACAAGTCCTTGGATGTTCTGGTCGTCACTGATCATTTTACTAAGATGGCCCATGCCTTCTTGTGTCCGAACCAATCAGCTAAAGCAGTGGCCCTTCAGCTGTGGAACAACATCTTCTGTGTGTATGGTTTACCTCGTCATATCCACTCTGACCAAGGGGAAAACTTTGAAAGTAAATTGATTGCTGAGTTGTTGAGTGCTGCAGGAGTCCAGAAGTCCACACACCTCCCTACCATCCGATGGGGAATGGGGGAGTCGAAAGGTTCAGTAGAACGCTGGGGAACACGATCAGGGCTTTACCTACGAGAGCGAAGCACAGGTGGCCCCAGAAGCTGAAGTCGTTGACCTTCGCCTACAACTGTACAGTCCATGAAACCATGGGCCACGCCCCTTTCCAGTTGATGTTTGGGAGAACCCCACGTCTGCCTGTGGACATGATGTTTGGTACTGTGCTGCAAGACTCAGAGGTTGTAGACTATGACGAGTACATCAAGTCCCTGACGAGAGACCTGAGGGAGGCCATGGAGACGGTACAGGTGTCGACAACCAAACAGCTGAAGAGGCATGTGGGCCTCTACAACAGGGAGATCAGAGGAGCTCCAGTGGAGGTTGGTGATCGGGCGCGGCTGGCGAATAAAGGTGAACGTGGAAAGAGGAATCTGGCGGATCGTTGGGAGAACAACCTCTATATTGTTACGGAGAAGAATAGTGACATCCACAGAACATCCCTCAGAACATCCCTCAGAACTCACCACAGGGGGCCACTGGTGGCACAAGCATGTCAGAGCTAACCTTTGGAGAAGAAATGTCCGAACCCTCTGAAGAAGAAAGGCATTCTGAAGATGCCTCTGGTAGCACAAGCTCCAGCAACAGTCACAGAACCCTTGACCTTGACTATCCACTGACTGTGGACAGTGACCCACCAGTGGGGGTTGTAGGTGAACAGGTTAAACGTAATGATAACTCTGTTAGGCCTGTCAGGTCAGGGGCTGGTTGGGTTAGGAAACGCCCAGTGAGACTCATGGAGACTATGCAGACACAGAGGGTTTTTCATACAGAATTCATTAGAATACCTGTGTGGGTGTAGGATTAGAATCCAAGTCTGGAGCCCATTGTTTTGTTTTTTTTTACTTTCAAGAGACCCCATGGAGGTCATGGGTCAGAGGTCATGTAGGCCAAGGTTTTTCTGTCTGAGGTTCTTATTGTCACTGAGTGTACTGAACATGTAACAGGCATGTTTTCCTACGGGGTCTTTGAATTCCCCTAATTCTCTTTAGAGAATAGTCTTTGCACTGGAATGATTGGTGACATATGTATTGCAAGGTATTGCATACCTCATTATGTTTATTTGTAGTATGCAACTGTAATTCAGCAGGGGAGAATGTAACAGGGTTGGTTATGTTTCCACGTGCCTCTAAAGAAATGTGTATTTAATGTTCAAGCGTTCTTATTGGTTCGTTCAACTCTGATGACAATAAGGCGTGATGTGATTGGCCCGCTTGCAGATCGTGAACGTCAGGTCTCCCCAGTATGAAAATGTGATGCAAGGGGTAGGTCACGTTCTGGATACTATTTCCTATTTTACAATGTGTATAAGTTTGCTGTACGTTACTGATTTATACATGTGTGTGTGTAACAGTATAACTTTAGACCGTCCCCTCGCCCATACCCGGGCGCGAACCAGGGACCCTCTGCACACATCAACAACAGTCACCCACGAAGCATCGTTACCCATCGCTCCACAAAAGCCGCGGCCCTAGCAGAGCAAGGGGAACCACTACTTCAAGGTCTCAGAGCAAGTGACGTCACCGATTGATACGCTATTTACAGCGCACCGCTAACTAAGCTAGCCGTTTCACATCCGTTACATGTGTATATGGTACTTGGGGCTTTCTGGGATGTGCTTTTATATAAGTGGGTTAACTAGCATGCACCGATGTAATGGTCACATAAGCCCACTGCTAACACAGTTGTTTTCATGCTACAGATTTTACCATTGACAGCCATCAACATCATTAAGTCCTTCACAACTAACCTGCTGTTTCCTATTGAATAACAGATAATAATGCTCAAATGGGACCACTGGCTGGGGTGATTTATTAGGACAAAACACAACGCAAGGAGAGAACGATTAACATCTGTTACACTAACAACAGTGTAGTTTACTCAACTCATTCAAACTATCATGACTATTGATTAGAGAGAAGATCTGCACAAGGGCATAAAGTTTAAGATATAGCAAGAGAGGACAATATGGTGCAAGGTAGCCAAAGTGGAATCAAAAGTCATAGGCCTAATCATCAATCAAATATGAAATATAAAACCAAAATATAATCTACATATAAATGTAGTAGAGTTAAAAAGGTGATTCCATCAAACTTCAAATGATTAGAATAGTACACAAGGCAGAACAGAACAACCAGTTTGGGGGTCAGTGGCCCAAGCCCGCCAACAGGAATATTCCAAGTTCAGACAGAAGGGGGGGAGTCAGATCGCTATGATCGCCAGGAAATTTACGTTTGGTATCTATTTTTAATTGTTGCGCTACTGGTGCTGCCTGTTGATGTTAGGTAGGGAACTACAGTAGCTGAATGATGTTAACATCTTGAGGTCTTGTTTCATTAAATGTATTTTATTTCATCTGAGTGCTTGCATCACCTACTAACACCCTGGTACAACCCGTAGCTCCCGTTCTCCTCAGTCTGAGAAAACACTGAGAGAAAGGTATGTGTTGCAGATTACTCCTTTGTAGAAGTCCATAACGTGAAATAAATAAAACATCCCAATGTTAATGCTGTAGATATTGTTATAAGGGAGTGTGAGACTATTGAAACATGTAACTTTTCAGAGTTTTATTGTTATTAATATAGTTTACAGAGTGCTAAAAGTCCTGCTGTTGCTAGCTAGCATGCCTTTCTGTGATGTAGACTGTTAGCTGCCCACTGGTGCTGCATTATGGGAGATGTAGTTTTGTCCTCTACGGTCTGAATGGGATAGAGGCGATTTCACGTTGTAACTTGTTTGTGTTGCAGTGTTTTTGTACATGAGTTGTTATTCCCTGGCTTGCTGAAGTTACCCAACTCTGGCCATCATGGACAGTCAACCCATCACATTCACGTACTGTAAGTCACAGTTGTGTGAGTTGTGTGATTAAAGGATGTTTAATTGAGTAGATGTTGAATTATTATTTTAATATTGTAGTAAATTGTCTGAGTTCACTTCCTAAATAATGTGTTGACATTCCTTTGCTCCCAGCTACAAGCAGGCAGAGATCAACAAGGATCGAACAATCCGAAATCAGAAGAAGGAGATGGGCAGACTTCAAGTGTGCCTCTGGTAGGAGGAAAATAAGAAGAGGAATGGTGGAACGGAGAAGGACAAGATCATTGAACAATTACAGTCTGAGACAGACCATCTCCAAGCCCTTTAAAAGATGAAAGGAGGAGAAGAAGAGTAGAAAGGGGTATAATGAAAGAGTGGAAGGCTGAGATCCTGAGACTGAGGGAGGCAGAGAGCCAGAGGGAGTCAGAGAGCCAGAGGGAGTCAGAGAGCCAGAGAGAGGCAGAGAGCCAGAGGGAGGCAGAGAGCCAGAGGGAGGCAGAGAGCCAGAGGGAGGCAGAGAGCCAGAGGGAGGCAGAGAGCCAGAGGGAGGCAGAGAGCCAGAGGGAGGCAGAGAGCCAGAGGGAGGCAGAGAGCCAGAGGGAGGCAGAGAGAGCCATAGAATGGGAGGAGAACCAGAGAAAAATGCAGGAGATCAACAGACTCAAACAACTGCTGGATCTACTGATGGTGGACCTACAACTGGCCCACGTAAGACATGTCATTGTTATTATTAAAAGGCAGTGTATATTTACCCAGCTGAAAATGAATAGTGGCAGACAGCGGTACGCTAACCCAATGTTCACTTTTATTCCTTTCCTTAACCCTTACCTTAACCTCAATGAAACTATACCTAACCTTTACCTTAACCTGAACCTAACCTTCATTTATCTCAACGCCTATGCCTTTCTTCTGCCCGTTGAATATCCACTTCCTTATTAACGTCATTACTGTTGTTGTTGTTGATAACTGTATCTGTGTAGGTTGTAAATAACTGCATTAGTGAAACATCATTTGTAGGAGTAATTTCTACAAGCATAAACATCAGAGGCAACATTGTTGTAACATCACACAAATTGTAACAGGAATTTCTCAAACCCCTAACTGAATGGGCAAGAAGGTTGTGTGTTTGTATTTGTACACATTGTGGACATAATTGATTCCGTAAAATGTCTCATATTTGCATTGGGAATTTCATTTAGCTTCAGTCAGAGAGAGAGAAGATAATAGAGGCAACGAAAAGAGAGGAGATGGCCGAAGAGGAAAGAAGGGAGATCCTTGAGAAGAGGGGTGAGTTAGAGAACACTGAAGAGGAGGAGGAGAAGGACGATGACAAGGAGGACATCCTCCCACTTGATAAAAGTATCTGAAGGAGAGCTGTGGGCTGGGTAAACAAGAAGTGGGAGAAGAGGAACCTCAGAAAGATAGAAAACCTGTCAGAGAGAAGCTGAGGAGGGCTATAAGATCGTCCACATAGGTAAGACCTGTTTTCCCTCTGCTTATGACATCATCCTCTGTAGTCTCCTCTACACACATACGTTCCACACCAGTCATCACGTTGCATCATTGTTTCAATATAAAATTACTGTCCAAAATGGTCAAGCTGATCTGGTATCAACTTAAATGTAATGTACACAGGGAATTTAGAATGGAAAACTCAACTGGATCTCAATGACCCTGGTCTAAAGTAGTGCATCATAGCCTTTTGAGGCCCTAGGAAACATTTTGTTCAGGTTTTTGACTACATTTCCTCCCAATCTACACTTTGCAACGGGGCGTAGAGAACATATTGAATTTTTTAAGCAAGTTTGCTGCAATTCTACACATTTTCCCATGGGGCAGAGAGAAGAATTAGAAGTTTTAAACCTAATTTCCTTCAATTCTACACATTTACCCACGGGGCTGAAAGAACATTTTGGCCGTTTTGAAATCTATTTCCTTCAATTCTACACATTTTGGCATGACTTATGGCATGTTAGGATAATATCTGAATGAAATTGACTAACAAAATTAATGGGGGCTCACTGTAGTTCAAGGCCCCTGGGTAATTTGACCAAAAAAGGTTTTTGGGGGGGTCAGGGGGCCCCTAGTTGCCATGGGGCCCTAAGCAATCGCATATGCCTAGGGCCGGCCCTGTCACTATACCAAGAATAGCACCTATTTGGGACTCATGTTAAACTTTGGGTCAGGTCAATTCGGGATGGGAATTATTTAAATTTATTGACAAATTCCGTGCCTTCCTCAAGAAGAACCAGCAGGAGGGGCCAGAGAACCAACAGGAGGGGCCAGACAGCCAGCAGCTAGAAGCTCCAGAAGACGCTGAAACATCAGAGCCAACCTCCAAGAACAAGAAAAGGCCAAGCATCTGGAAGAAAATTAGGATGAGGTAAAGAATGTTTAAACATCTATTCATGTTTTACATTGTTAATATATGTATGTTATCACTTTAAAAAGTGACGTTATCCAAATGTGAGGGTTTAGTGTACATGCAACACACATGTGTATATATATAGTTATATATAAATATACATATATATTTTCTACCATAATTTGCAAATAAATTCATTAAAAATCCTACAATGTGATTTTCTGGATTTCTTTCCCCTCATTTTGTCTGTCATAGTTGAAGTGTACCTATGATGAAAATTACAGGCCTCTCTCATCTTTTTAAGTGGGAGAACTTGCACAATTGGTGGCTGACTAAATACCTTTTTTGGCACACTGTATCTTCCAAGCCATATGACTTTCATGAATACAACTGTAATTGGTTCAGGGACCTCATCCCTCCAATCAACAGCAATTTGTGTTTGTATTTCTTGACTTTGGTGATATTCTACCAACTTAAATTGACTTTACATTAAAGATACTTTCTTAAAACGTCAATAGCTTCCACCCCATATTACTTTAATGAATACAAACAACTATCATTGGTTCAGGAACCTCATCCCACTAATAAATGTCAATTACTTTTGGTATTGTTTTTACTTTTTATATTTTTTAATGAATTTGAATGGACTTTACCTGAAAAATGCTTCCCTAAAACTTCAGTAGCTTCCACTTTTATGAAAACAACAAACTGATACTGGTTCATGGACCTCTTCCCTCCAATCCACGGTAATTACGTTTGAACTTCTGAATCAAAGATGTGGTTTCCATGTGTTTGATACCACTCAATTGACTTCATTCCAGACATTATTATGAGCTGTCTTCCCCTCAGCAGCCTCCACTGCTTTGCAATTAGCTTGTTTGTTTTCAGTTGTTAGCATTTAGCTAACAGCGTCTATGTGAATTTGCTATCAGTTTGTGCTAATTTGTTAGCATTCTGGTAATAGAGGGCAATAGGTTTTTCTTGTGTTTTTAGCACCCCCTCATGTGCTATGCCGGTAATACTGTAAATCCCAGGATGAGAGAAGGATGGTATGACAATATGAAAATCTGGATACCGCCCAAGCCTAATCATCACAACTACCACACCTACTTATCCCAACTACCACAACTTCCACCCCTATGTACCACAACAACCACACCTAACATAACCACACCTACCATCACCGTATCTACCATCATCACAAATACCATACCATAATTACTTCACCTCACCACACCTACCATCATCACATCTACCATAACCACACCTACCATCACCATACCTACCGTCACCACACCTACCATCATTACACCTACCATTCCTACAATCACCACACCTATCACACCTCCCATCACCACACCTACCATTGTAATTGTAGATGGATATCCTGCTTCATTCAATGATGACGGTATTGTAGAAGGTAGATACAGGAGTAGCCTATTGTCTACAATAATAACGTCATTGAATGTACTATAGTATGATTTATTTAATTGATGAATTAAATTGTAAATAGGCTCCTGCCTTGTAATTCCGTTACCAAAACCCCACATAACTTCAAGATATTTTCACATTTGTCTTTGTTAGGAGGGGGGATAATGAAAGTTCACAGAAGTAACCAGTAATGGTGGAGCTAACAATTAGTTCTAGTGATTTTTCTGATGTATATTTTGTTTGTGAATTATTAAGTGATTACAACTCATAATTCCGTTGCCAAATTGGTCGCCGCATCAAAACCAAGTATCCATTACAACTCTATTGTTGCATTACATCTCCACATTTCATATTCCTGTATCAACAAAATATAAGGTCTGAGGTTAAAATACTATCACCACACATCTACACATTCACATTATATATAACTCACTGTACTATCAGTGTCAATTTGGGAAAAGCTATACATTACTGGAGGCCTGTGCTAAACGGTGCTACAACCATTATATTATAAACTACTAGCATGTAAGCTATCAGACTGAGATAAACTAGCCTAGAGCTAGCTAGCGCTTAGCCAAGCTAAATATGGATAGCATCAAGCTAGAGAACTGTTAAATGCTATTTTTGTAGAAATATCAACACATTTTATCACATATTTACATATATTACCTGAACTAAACTGAGTCTTTGATAGAAAATAAAACAAATAGGATCTAAAACTTTGTTGAAAAAAAGTACAGAAAGTTCAGACGCCATCTTGTTCCCTTCTCTTACATGTAAACCATTAGCAACCTAGCCAACCTCCATTACTTACAATGGGGAAATACCAACCAGTTTATCACTCTGTTAAAACTCCCTTCAATTGCAATTGAAACGTGACCAAACTCATGGACTATGTAGTTAACCATGTTACCTCAATGTACTGATAGTCATATTGGACTTTTGCACATTACGTAACTGAATTAATAGGGTAAAATGATGAGACGGAGAAACTTTATTAGTTTTCAGTAGTAGGAATTCTCCAAGATTGAAGAAGAAACCTCTAAGACCTCACGATCTCACTAACGCTCCCCATTGACATCACAGCTCCCCCTAGCAGCAGTAATCATATACATTACTCTAAATGAAAATACCTGGGAGGCCTAGAAAATGATACAAGGGATGGATCCATCAGATAACAAATGAAGTAAAACATAAAGAATATGACCATACATATTTGTGTGGCACATACAGTGCCTTGCGAAAGTATTTGGCCCCCTTGAACTTTGCGACCTTTTGCCACATTTCAGGCTTCAAACATAAAGATATAAAACTGTATTTTTTTGTGAAGAATCAACAACAAGTGGGACACAATCATGAAGTGGAACGACATTTATTGGATATTTCAAACTTTTTTAACAAATCAAAAACTGAAAAATTGGGCGTGCAAAATTATTCAGCCCCTTTACTTTCAGTGCAGCAAACTCTCTCCAGAAGTTCAGTGAGGATCTCTGAATGATCCAATGTTGACCTAAATGACTAATGATGATAAATACAATCCACCTGTGTGTAATCAAGTCTCCGTATAAATGCACCTGCACTGTGATAGTCTCAGAGGTCCGTCAAAAGCGCAGAGAGCATCATGAAGAACAAGGAACACACCAGGCAGGTCCGAGATACTGTTGTGAAGAAGTTTAAAGCCGGATTTGGATACAAAAAGATTTCCCAAGCTTTAAACATCCCAAGGAGCACTGTGCAAGCGATAATATTGAAATGGAAGGAGTATCAGACCACTGCAAATCTACCAAGACCTGGCCGTCCCTCTAAACTTTCAGCTCATACAAGGAGAAGACTGATCAGAGATGCAGCCAAGAGGCCCATGATCACTCTGGATGAACTGCAGAGATCTACAGCTGAGGTGGGAGACTCTGTCCATAGGACAACAATCAGTCGTATATTGCACAAATCTGGCCTTTATGGAAGAGTGGCAAGAAGAAAGCCATTTCTTAAAGATATCCATAAAAAGTGTTGTTTAGCCACCTGGGAGACACACCAAACATGTGGAAGAAGGTGCTCTGGTCAGATGAAACCAAAATTGAACTTTTTGGCAACAATGCAAAACGTTATGTTTGGCCTAAAAGCAACACAGCTGAACACACCATCCCCACTGTCAAACATGGTGGTGGCAGCATCATGGTTTGGGCCTGCTTTTCTTCAGCAGGGACAGGGAAGATGGTTAAAATTGATGGGAAGATGGATGGAGCCAAATACAGGACCATTCTGGAAGAAAACCTGATGGAGTCTGCAAAAGACCTGAGACTGGGACGGAGATTTGTCTTCCAACAAGACAATGATCCAAAACATAAAGCAAAATATACAATGGAATGGTTCAAAAATAAACATATCCAGGTGTTAGAATGGCCAAGTCAAAGTCCAGACCTGAATCCAATCGAGAATCTGTGGAAAGAACTGAAAACTGCTGTTCACAAATGCTCTCCATCCAACCTCACTGAGCTCGAGCTGTTTTGCAAGGAGGAATGGGAAAAAAATTCAGTCTCTCGATGTGCAAAACTGATAGAGACATACCCCAAGCGACTTACAGCTGTAATCGCAGCAAAAGGTGGCGCTACAAAGTATTAACTTAAGGGGCCTGAATAATTTTGCACGCCCAATTTTTCAGTTTTTGATTTGTTAAAAAAGTTTGAAATATCCAATAAATGTCGTTCCACTTCATGATTGTGTCCCACTTGTTGTTGATTCTTCACAAAAAAATACAGTTTTATATCTTTATGTTTGAAGCCTGAAATGTGGCAAAAGGTCACAAAGTTCAAGGGGGCCGAATACTTTCGCAAGGCACTGTATACACATGGCTTATGCTTGGGTGCCACCTTGACATCTCTGATCTGCTTGCCTCAGTGGTGGAAAAAGTACTCAATAGTCATACTTGAGTAAAAGTCTAAAAGTACTCAATAGTCATACTTGAGTAAAAGTAAAGATACCTTAATAGAAAATGACAAGTAAAAGTGAGAGTCCCCCAGTAAAATACTACTTGAGTAAAAGTCTAAAAGTATTTGGTTTTAAATGTACTGAAGTATCAAAAGTAAAATTACAGTAGGGGTGATCAGGGATGTTCTCTGTTTAGTGAGTCCTCCAGATCAGAGGCAGTAGGGGTGACCAGGGATGTTCTCTGTTTAGTGAGTCCTCCAGATCAGAGGCAGTAGGGGTGACCAGGGATGTTCTCTGTTTAGTGAGTCCTCCAGATCAGAGGCAGTAGGGGTGACCAGGGATGTTCTCTGTTTAGTGAGTCCTCCAGATCAGAGGCAGTAGGGGTGACCAGGGATGTTCTCTGTTTAGTGAGTCCTCCAGATCAGAGGCAGTAGGGGTGACCAGGGATGTTCTCTGTTTAGTGAGTCCTCCAGATCAGAGGCAGTAGGGGTGACCAGGGATGTTCTCTGTTTAGTGAGTCCTCCAGATCAGAGGCAGTAGGGGTGACCAGGGATGTTCTCTGTTTAGTGAGTCCTCCAGATCAGAGGCAGTAGGGGTGACCAGGGATGTTCTCTGTTTAGTGAGTCCTCCAGATCAGAGGCAGTAGGGGTGACCAGGGATGTTCTCTGTTTAGTGAGTCCTCCAGATCAGAGGCAGTAGGGGTGACCAGGGATGTTCTCTGTTTAGTGAGTCCTCCAGATCAGAGGCAGTAGGGGTGACCAGGGATGTTCTCTGTTTAGTGAGTCCTCCAGATCAGAGGCAGTAGGGGTGACCAGGGATGTTCTCTGTTTAGTGAGTCCACCAGATCAGAGGCAGTAGGGGTGACCAGGGATGTTCTCTGTTTAGTGAGTCCTCCAGATCAGAGGCAGTAGGGGTGACCAGGGATGTTCTCTGTTTAGTGAGTCCTCCAGATCAGAGGCAGTAGGGGTGACCAGGGATGTTCTCTGTTTAGTGAGTCCTCCAGATCAGAGGCAGTAGGGGTGACCAGGGATGTTCTCTGTTTAGTGAGTCCTCCAGATCAGAGGCAGTAGGGGTGACCAGGGATGTTCTCTGTTTAGTGAGTCCTCCAGATCAGAGGCAGTAGGGGTGACCAGGGATGTTCTCTGTTTAGTGAGTCCGCCAGATCAGAGGCAGTAGGGGTGACCAGGGATGTTCTCTGTTTAGTGAGTCCGCCAGATCAGAGGCAGTAGGGGTGACCAGGGATGTTCTCTTGTTTAGTGAGTCCTCCAGATCAGAGGCAGTAGGGGTGACCAGGGATGTTCTCTGTTTAGTGAGTCGTCCAGATCAGAGGCAGTAGGGGTGACCAGGGATGTTCTCTGTTTAGTGAGTCCGCCAGATCAGAGGCAGTAGGGGTGACCAGGGATGTTCTCTGTTTAGTGAGTCCGCCAGATCAGAGGCAGTAGGGGTGACCAGGGATGTTCTCTGTTTAGTGAGTCCTCCAGATCAGAGGCAGTAGGGGTGACCAGGGATGTTCTCTGTTTAGTGAGTCCTCCAGATCAGAGGCAGTAGGGGTGACCAGGGATGTTCTCTGTTTAGTGAGTCCTCCAGATCAGAGGCAGTAGGGGTGACCAGGGATGTTCTCTGTTTAGTGAGTCCTCCAGATCAGAGGCAGTAGGGGTGACCAGGGATGTTCTCTGTTTAGTGAGTCCTCCAGATCAGAGGCAGTAGGGGTGACCAGGGATGTTCTCTGTTTAGTGAGTCCTCCAGATCAGAGGCAGTAGGGGTGACCAGGGATGTTCTCTGTTTAGTGAGTCCTCCAGATCAGAGGCAGTAGGGGTGACCAGGGATGTTCTCTGTTTAGTGAGTCCTCCAGATCAGAGGCAGTAGGGGTGACCAGGGATGTTCTCTGTTTAGTGAGTCCTCCAGATCAGAGGCAGTAGGGGTGACCAGGGATGTTCTCTGTTTAGTGAGTCCGCCAGATCAGAGGCAGTAGGGGTGACCAGGGATGTTCTCTGTTTAGTGAGTCCACCAGATCAGAGGCAGTAGGGGTGACCAGGGATGTTCTCTGTTTAGTGAGTCCTCCAGATCAGAGGCAGTAGGGGTGACCAGGGATGTTCTCTGTTTAGTGAGTCCTCCAGATCAGAGGCAGTAGGGGTGACCAGGGATGTTCTCTGTTTAGTGAGTCCTCCAGATCAGAGGCAGTAGGGGTGACCAGGGATGTTCTCTGTTTAGTGAGTCCTCCAGATCAGAGGCAGTAGGGGTGACCAGGGATGTTCTCTGTTTAGTGAGTCCTCCAGATCAGAGGCAGTAGGGGTGACCAGGGATGTTCTCTGTTTAGTGAGTCCTCCAGATCAGAGGCAGTAGGGGTGACCAGGGATGTTCTCTGTTTAGTGAGTCCTCCAGATCAGAGGCAGTAGGGGTGACCAGGGATGTTCTCTGTTTAGTGAGTCCGCCAGATCAGAGGCAGTAGGGGTGACCAGGGATGTTCTCTGTTTAGTGAGTCCGCCAGATCAGAGGCAGTAGGGGTGACCAGGGATGTTCTCTGTTTAGTGAGTCCTCCAGATCAGAGGCAGTAGGGGTGACCAGGGATGTTCTCTGTTTAGTAAGTCCTCCAGATCAGAGGCAGTAGGGGTGACCAGGGATGTTCTCTGTTTAGTGAGTCCTCCAGATCAGAGGCAGTAGGGGTGACCAGGGATGTTCTCTGTTTAGTGAGTCCGCCAGATCAGAGGCAGTAGCGGTGACCAGGGATGTTCTCTGTTTAGTGAGTCCACCAGATCAGAGGCAGTAGGGGTGACCAGGGATGTTCTCTGTTTAGTGAGTCCACCAGATCAGAGGCAGTAGGGGTGACCAGGGATGTTCTCTGTTTAGTGAGTCCACCAGATCAGAGGCAGTAGGGGTGACCAGGGATGTTCTCTGTTTAGTGAGTCCTCCAGATCAGAGGCAGTAGGGGTGACCAGGGATGTTCTCTGTTTAGTGAGTCCTCCAGATCAGAGGCAGTAGGGGTGACCAGGGATGTTCTCTGTTTAGTGACTCCTCCAGATCAGAGGCAGTAGGGGTGACCAGGGATGTTCTCTGTTTAGTGAGTCCTCCAGATCAGAGGCAGTAGGGGTGACCAGGGATGTTCTCTGTTTAGTGAGTCTTCCAGATCAGAGGCAGTAGGGGTGACCAGGGATGTTCTCTGTTTAGTGTGTCCTCCAGATCAGAGGCAGTAGGGGTGACCAGGGATGTTCTCTGTTTAGTGAGTCCTCCAGATCAGAGGCAGTAGGGGTGACCAGGGATGTTCTCTGTTTAGTGAGTCCTCCAGATCAGAGGCAGTAGGGGTGACCAGGGATGTTCTCTGTTTAGTGAGTCCTCCAGATCAGAGGCAGTAGGGGTGACCAGGGATGTTCTCTGTTTAGTGAGTCCTCCAGATCAGAGGCAGTAGGGGTGACCAGGGATGTTCTCTGTTTAGTGAGTCCTCCAGATCAGAGGCAGTAGGGGTGACCAGGGATGTTCTCTGTTTAGTGAGTCCTCCAGATCAGAGGCAGTAGGGGTGACCAGGGATGTTCTCTGTTTAGTGAGTCCGCCAGATCAGAGGCAGTAGGGGTGACCAGGGATGTTCTCTGTTTAGTGAGTCCACCAGATCAGAGGCAGTAGGGGTGACCAGGGATGTTCTCTGTTTAGTGAGTCCTCCAGATCAGAGGCAGTAGGGGTGACCAGGGATGTTCTCTGTTCAGTGAGTCCACCAGATCAGAGGCAGTAGCGGTGACCAGGGACGTTCTCTGTTCAGTGAGTCCACCAGATCAGAGGCAGTAGGGGTGACCAGGGATGTTCTCTGTTTAGTGAGTCCTCCAGATCAGAGGCAGTAGGGGTGACCAGGGATGTTCTCTGTTTAGTGAGTCCTCCAGATCAGAGGCAGTAGGGGTGACCAGGGATGTTCTCTGTTTAGTGAGTCCTCCAGATCAGAGGCAGTAGGGGTGACCAGGGATGTTCTCTGTTTAGTGAGTCCTCCAGATCAGAGGCAGTAGGGGTGACCAGGGATGTTCTCTGTTTAGTGACTCCTCCAGATCAGAGGCAGTAGGGGTGACCAGGGATGTTCTCTGTTTAGTGAGTCCTCCAGATCAGAGGCAGTAGGGGTGACCAGGGATGTTCTCTGTTTAGTGAGTCTTCCAGATCAGAGGCAGTAGGGGTGACCAGGGATGTTCTCTGTTTAGTGTGTCCTCCAGATCAGAGGCAGTAGGGGTGACCAGGGATGTTCTCTGTTTAGTGAGTCCTCCAGATCAGAGGCAGTAGGGGTGACCAGGGATGTTCTCTGTTTAGTGAGTCCTCCAGATCAGAGGCAGTAGGGGTGACCAGGGATGTTCTCTGTTTAGTGAGTCCTCCAGATCAGAGGCAGTAGGGGTGACCAGGGATGTTCTCTGTTTAGTGAGTCCTCCAGATCAGAGGCAGTAGGGGTGACCAGGGATGTTCTCTGTTTAGTGAGTCCTCCAGATCAGAGGCAGTAGGGGTGACCAGGGATGTTCTCTGTTTAGTGAGTCCTCCAGATCAGAGGCAGTAGGGGTGACCAGGGATGTTCTCTGTTTAGTGAGTCCGCCAGATCAGAGGCAGTAGGGGTGACCAGGGATGTTCTCTGTTTAGTGAGTCCACCAGATCAGAGGCAGTAGGGGTGACCAGGGATGTTCTCTGTTTAGTGAGTCCTCCAGATCAGAGGCAGTAGGGGTGACCAGGGATGTTCTCTGTTCAGTGAGTCCACCAGATCAGAGGCAGTAGCGGTGACCAGGGATGTTCTCTGTTCAGTGAGTCCACCAGATCAGAGGCAGTAGGGGTGACCAGGGATGTTCTCTGTTTAGTGAGTCCACCAGATCAGAGGCAGTAGGGGTGACCAGGGATGTTCTCTGTTTAGTGAGTCCACCAGATCAGAGGCAGTAGGGGTGACCAGGGATGTTCTCTGTTTAGTGAGTCCTCCAGATCAGAGGCAGTAGGGGTGACCAGGGATGTTCTCTGTTTAGTGAGTCCTCCAGATCAGAGGCAGTAGGGGTGACCAGGGATGTTCTCTGTTTAGTGAGTCCTCCAGATCAGAGGCAGTAGGGGTGACCAGGGATGTTCTCTGTTTAGTGAGTCCTCCAGATCAGAGGCAGTAGGGGTGACCAGGGATGTTCTCTGTTTTGTGAGTCCGCCAGATCAGAGGCAGGGGGTGACCAGGGATGTTCTCTGTTTAGTGAGTCCTCCAGATCAGAGGCAGTAGGGGTGACCAGGGATGTTCTCTGTTTAGTGAGTCCTCCAGATCAGAGGCAGTAGGGGTGACCAAGGATGTTCTCTGTTTAGTGAGTCCTCCAGGACAGAATGAACTGGAGATATACAAATACAAACACAAATTGCTGTTGATTGGAGGGATCACGTCCCTGAACCAATAACAGTGTGTTGTTTTCATGAAAGCCTAATGGGGTGGAAGATATTGATTTTTAAAAGTATTTTTATGTAAAGTGATTTGTTTTACTTTTAGTAGATTTTATAAAGTTTTTTTTTTATTTTTATTTTACTAATTTTGACCCTGTAGCACAACAGCTAGCAAGCAGTGAAGACGAGGGGAGAGCTGACGAGAAAGAGGCGGCAGATCAAAGACCCGTGGAACCGGAGGTAAAGAGAATGGCTAGCATCGGGAAAATAGATGTGTTTGATGACACGCAAGAAAACTGGGCAACTTACATTGAACGACTGGAACAGTACTTCATTGCAAACGACATTGCTGATAACAAAAGAGTACCAGCGTTGTTGAGTTTAATTGGCCAAAAACATACAGTTTGCTAAGAGATCTGACTGCCCCTCTGAAGCCCTCAAATAGCCCTCAAATAAAACATTCACAGAGATTGTGGAGATATTGCAAAATCACCTATCACCTAAACCACTCCTCATCGCGGAACGTTTTCGTTTCCACAAGAGAGATCAGAATGAGGGGGAGGGTGTTAGTACATATGTAGCAGTGTTGAAGAAACTGTCTGAACATTGCCAGTTGGGAGAGAACCTAAATGACACATTAAGGGATAGATTTGTGTGTGGACTGAAACATGAACACATTCAGAAACATTTGCTCACAGAATCAGAGCTCACGTTTGCAAAGGCTGTTGAAATTGCTGTGGCTATGGAAATCGCGACTAAAGATGCATTTGAGTTGCAAAGTAAAAGAAGTACTGACCTGTCACAAATTTCCACGCAGTCGACAGCGCCCCCGTGTGGCCGAAAAATGCAACAGGTGTGACAGAGATGGTCACAGAGCAGAGGACTGCCGTTTCAAAGACGAAATTTGTCACAAATGCAGTAGAAGGGGGCACATTCAAAGAGCATGCAAAGCAAAATTCAGTCACAACAGTAAAACTGAGAAAATTAAAGGGTTGGTGAATGCACTAGCAGAGAACAGTGGCAGTGATTCAGATGAACGATTAATTGGTACAATGGAGTTAAACACAGTGACTTCTCCCAGCAGTAGCATAATATGGGTGACACCAGATATCAAAGGCAAACCCCTCAAAATGGAGCTGGACACAGGATCTGCAGTGTCTATAATTTCCACTACTGTCTACAATGAGCACTTTAAGGCTATCAAGCTGAAGAACACAAATGTGTTGCTGAAGACATACTCAGGAGAGAGATTGAGCCCAATGGGGGCGTTGCAGGTCAGAGTGCATTATGGGGGGGGGGCAAACACAGCAGTTACAGCTATATGTGGTGCCTTGAACTGGCCCCCCGTTATTTGGCAGGGAATGGCTTTCAAAAATAAAGCTGAACTGGTGTGACTTGAAAATGCTCCACACGTTCCAGTCCAGAGAGAAAGGTACAGACCAAACACTGGAGCACTTGTGGAAGAAATACAACACAGTTTTCAGTGATCAGATGGGAACAGTAAAAGGCTTCACAGCCAAACTTGTACTAAAAGATGACGCAACCCCCAAATTCTGCAAAGCCAGATCTGTTCCATACTCCCTGAGACCAAAGGTGGAAGCGGAAATCGATCGCTTGCAGGATACAGGGATCCTGACGAAAGTGGACAGAAGCGAATGGGCCACACCCATAGTTCCTATTGTGAAGAAAGACGGGTCTGTTAGAATGTGTGGGGACTTCAAGGTAACTGTGAATTCAATGTTGCATTTGGACCAATACCCCCTACCATGTCTGGATGACATCTTCGCTGCACTAGCTGGTGGGAAACACTTCAGTAAAATCGATCTGAAACAGGCTTACCTGCAGCTACCGGTTGAAGAGAGTTCCAAACAGTACCTGACAATAAACACACACAAAGGTCTATACAGGTATAACCGCCTGGTTTTTGGCATTGCATCAGCCCCAGCCATTTGGCAACGAACTATTGACCAGATTTTGCAAGGAATCCCAGGAACCCAGTGTATCCTGGATGACATGATCATAACAGGACGCACCGACAAAGAGCACCTGGCTAACCTGGAAGAGGTCCTGAAAAGACTGAAAGAGTATGGTCTACAGGCAAACTTAAAGAAGTGTGAGTTCTTCAAAGACAAGATTGTCTTCTGTGGACATGAGATTGACTGCAATGGATTGCACAAAACACAGGACAAAATCGAGGCAGTGGTACAGGCACCACGACCACAAAATATCACAGAAGTAAGATCTTTCACGGGACTGATCAATTACTACAGAAGATTCCTCCCAAACCTTTCAGCAGTACTCCAGCCTCTAAATCAGCTCCTGGAAAAGAATAGGACATGGTGGTGGACAGAGCAGTGTGAAAATGCATTTCTGGAGGCAAAACGGCTCATAACATCTGAACAGGTCCTGATGCATTACGACCCTGAAATGCCAGTGAAGTTGGCTTGTGATGCGTCCCCTTATGGATTAGGGGCAGTCCTTTCACACACACTGAAAGATGGGTCAGAGAGGCCAGTTGCATTTGCGTCACGAACATTGAATGATGCAGAGAAAAACTACTCACAAATCGACAAAGAAGCACTGGCACTAGTGTGGGGCGTCAAGAAATTCCACGCATACCTATATGGCAAGCGTTTCACACTGGTTACAGATCACCAGCCGTTGCTTTCCATTTTCAGTCCAAAGAAAGGCATTCCGGCAATGACAGCAGCCAGGTTACAGCGATATGCCCTGTTCCTTGCCAGTCATATGTATGACATTGAGTTTAAGCCGTCATCCCTCCACACAAATGCAGATGGATTATCCAGACTGCCGTGTACAAGAGAAAGACAAAGGAGGGTGGATGCAGTGGACATGTTCCATACCGCTCAGCTCGAGGCCCTACCAGTCACAAGCACAGTTATCAAACAGGAGACAAGGAAAGATGTGACCTTGTCAAAAGTGTACACCTACACCATGTCAGGATGGCCAGCTACTGGCAGAAAGGAGCTGACTCCGTATTTCCAGCGGAGAAACGAAATTACAACGTACCAAGGATGTTTGATGTGGGGAATGAGAGTCATGATACCCCAGAAATGCCAACATCTAGTCTTGCAGCAACTACATGAAGGTCATGTTGGAATTGTCAAAATGAAGCTGCTCGCAAGGAGCCACTTCTGGTGGCCAGGTCTGGACCAACAGATAGAAAATATGGCAAAGAACTGTAGTGGATGTTTGGAAACCCTTCACATGCCTGCTCCTGTCCCAGTCCACCCATGGGAATGGCCCGCAGAGCCATGGCAGAGAATTCATGTGGACTACGCTGGTAGTTGTTGTGTTTCTGGTTATAGTTGATGCCCATTCCAAATGGCCAGAGGTGTTTTGCACTGACTCCTCCACCTCAGCTCAGACGATAGAGTGTCTCAGAACAACGTTTGCACGCTTCGGTTTGCCACTGCAGCTGGTAAGTGACAACGCGCAAGCTTTTGTAAGTGACGAGTTTACAAGATTCATGTCAGTAAATGGAATCAAACACTCAACCTCAGCTCCGTACCACCCTGCCACCAATGGGCTGGCAGAACACTTTGTGCAAACCCTAAAGCAAGGACTCCGTGCAGCAAAACGAGACGAAGGGACTTTGTAAACAAAACTGGCCAAGTTCCTGGCCTCCTACCGAAACACCCCACATGCCACGACAAATGAAAGCCCAGCCGCACTGATGTTCGGGAGGCCTCTCCGCACACAGCTGGACATCATGAAGCCAAACAGACGTAATGAAGTGCTGAACAAACAAGCCAAGATGCTCTCCGGTGGCCGGGAGCGCCATCTCCAAACAGGACAGGAAGTGATGGTGCGAGAATACAGAAGAGGAGGGAAATGGACAAGAGGGGCCGTACACACACAAACGGGACCCAGAACTTACCAGGTTCAAGTGAGCCCAGACATAATGTGGCGGCGTCACATTAACCAAATGCATTCCAGGGAAAACAGCACAACAATCGAGAGAGAACAGGCACAGAGAGCTCCTGAGAGTGACACACAGGGAACTGTAGAGGACGGTGGGGCAGTAGAGAGACCCCAGGCTGAAAGAAGGGAACGTGTTGATGAAGGTGCTGCTATAGCAGACGCTATAATGGAACAAGCACACACTGAGGATGTTCAGGAGCCTCCAGACAATCTGAGGCGCTACCCAGAACGAAGGCACCGTCCACCAGACAGACTAGACTTATAAACAAACAAACAAAAACGAACTGTTCAAGTTCAAATTAAAAGATGCAAAATAACTACAACAAGTTCTGGGAAATGTTTCAGTTGTGGTTTGGTAAAAGTAACTCTAAGAGAAGGACTAAGAGAAGGAATGTTATGTTCTGTTAATTACTGATGTCCCCTTTAAGGATGGAGCACCCTTGGTCGTGCGCAGTATTGTTCTATGTTATTCTGGTACTAACTAGTTTGAGTAAATGTGAAGCTCCAGTTCAATTGCTTGTATTCTGAGTCTTTCTTATTACATAAATAAGTACTAAGTGTTAAGACACTACAGGGTGGAATCTATTGACATGTTAAAGTATTATTCATGCAAATTTAAAGAATGTTTGTAAAAAAGTATCCAAAGCCGACAAATACAAACACAAATTACTGTTGATTGGAGGGATGACGTCCCTCAACCAATAACAGTGTGTTGTTTTCATGAAAGTCTAATGGGGTGGAAGATATTGGTTTTTTAAAAGTATTTTTATGTAAAGTAACTTGTTTTACTTTTAGTAGATTTTATAGAAGTTAAAAAAAATGTAACTAATTGCATTCGAGAAAAGAGGTCTCTTAACAGTGTCAAATTTGTTTGAGATCTCTGTCATGTCGTTGAGAAGGTATTGATATTTTTCATTTACAGGCAATTGTATGCGATGCAGTTTTAAGACGGTTCCTTAACCCTCTGAGCAGAGGATGGCACATTTTTAGCTACATTTCACCTCCAAAAAGGTAAATATGACACCGAATGGTAAAAACAAGGGGTTTAACTTATTCACTATCATCAGCCAATTTAGAATATTACATTAATATATATATTTTTTTTCATTTAACCTTTATTTAACTAGGCAATTAAGTTAAGAATAATTTCGTATTTACAAAGACGGCCTAGGAACAGTAGGTTAACTGCCGTGTTCAGGGGAGGAATGACAGATTTTTACCTTGTCAGCTCGGGGATTCTATCTAGCATCCTTTCGGTTACTGACCCAACACTCTAACCACTAGGATACCTGCCGCCCCCGGTAGCCTAGTCAACCTTGCATGTTCCGTTGAAGAGGTTTGAAGAGCAAAGTCTGAATCTTTAATATAAAGCTAACTTCACCACTGTAAAACACTGTATGATTAAATCATTCAATATTGATTCACCAATAAAAACGTTGAGCTCATCTTTTAATAATAATGTATTCATCATAGAATCATCTTTGATTATAGTATTGTCAGTGGCGAGCCGTCATTTAGGGCAGGTGGGGCGGAGCCACACCCGTTTTGAGCCCCACGTGTTTAACAACAATATATATATTTATATGTTGCCTGCTTTGCATGTTATTTTGGCATTAATATGTGTCACATATCAGTTTGCAAACAATGTCTACTTTTAAAAAAATCATTGAGTTAATAAAGCTGCACAATGTTCTCTGGTTGCGCCGTGATTGGTTCAACATCATATTTTCAAAATCATAGCTACCAAGCTAGCAGTCATCATCATGCATCCAGTCAACAATCTACTGGCAAATCCTTTTCAATCCTTGTCATATGAAGAGAAATTATAGATAAAAAGTATCAGTGGTCATCAACCTTTCCAAATAAACACAAAAAGTTGGAAATCGCAAATTCAACAATGAGTGGTTGGAAGGAATCAGTGGCTAACTTCAAGCTTAACAAAGCAGTCACTAGCCTGCTATTCAGCATGACTCCTGAGTGGTTGGAAGCTTCTCTATAAATGATGTAACATGCCTGGGAGTGTCATGTTCTGACCTTAGTTCCTTTATTATGTCTTTGTGTTAGTTTGGTCAGGGCGTGAGTTGGGGTGGGGAGTCTATGTTATTTTTTCTATGTAGTATTTATGTGTTTGGCCTGGTATGGTTCTCAATCAGAGACAGATGTCGTTCGTTGTCTCTGATTGAGAATCATACTGTTTTCCCCATTTTAGAGGTGGGTGATTGTTTTCTGTCTCTGTGTCTTCACCAGACAGATCTGTTTTGTTTTCGTTCGTTGTCCTTGTTATTTAGTTTTTTGTGTTCAATGTTAATAAATGATCAACATGGACACGTATCACGCTGCATATTGGTCCGATCCTTCATACTCCTCGTCAGAGGAAGACGAATATCGTTACAGGGAGACATGTATACTGTAGATAAGAAAGTAATACTAAGTGTATGTTGTGTAGTAAGCTGTTAGTAGCCCATGTGCCTCACCCTAATAATTTTGTCCCTTTCCCCTCTCATAACTTAGCCTACCGTTCTGACTTGATGGTGCACATGTAGACTATAGCCTGTTTTAGAGAAATGTAATCATTGAATATTGTACGAGCTTTCATTGTCTGCTTATATGCAGTTATGACTTGGTGTACAGGGAGAATACTGTAAGAATGGCCCATGTTCAAAATTCTGTCGCTGTACATTTCAAAAGTGCTGAACAAATGGTTATATTGACGACGTCCATCCTAGGTCTCTCATTGTCTTAATCTAAATTACAGATATCCTGTAGTCCACTCGTTGTCCCCTTGTGCCATAGTTTGTACTTCTCAATTGTCAGTAGAAACCACATTTGTTTAAGCAAGTCAGCCATATCAGCTATGTTTTCTGCCGGACCCGTAGGTATCCCTACGTTTTTTAAAGGATTCTCTCCATGGTGCTGAAAAGAAAGCTCTGCTGTTGGGACAGCTTTATGTCGACCCTAACAGTTTGTGGGCACCGTTTGTTAAAGTTATAGTGCAATTAATGTATTGTTTAGTGTTGTGTTGTGTAGTGGCTTTGCTGGTATTCATCTAAAACATTTTGGGGGAGTTTTCCCCACCAAGTCTAACATCTACCATGACTACTGGATGTTTCAATTCTAATAAATAACAAAACAATCCACACCGTAACAACAATATTGCTTTTTTACTAAATGCTTTTATTAAAGAGTAAAACTTTGCTAACAAAAATGACATCATCAAACATCACTGGCCTGACTTGAGCAGCTCTGCCCGGGGATGGAGCCAGCAACTTAGCTGCTACCGGTCCGGTCCAGGCTACCTGCAGACCTCCTCCCAGACCTCCTTTTCAGCACCTCCCCTTAACAGGAGAGGTGGTGGAAATGATCAGAGTTGCATTCAACTTGAATAAAGATGAGAAACTCTGGTCTGTGGAGCCACTGGTCTGAGGGGAGGACTTCTGAAACCATTTCCATTTTTGGGATATTTTCTAGGACTGTAGAGGTGGTAAGCAGAGATGAATTTAACTAGGATACAGAGGAGAGTCTCTGTTCTTGGGAGGAGGGTCACTGACCTTCGATGGTTTGTTGCCTGATAAAGAGGATACTTGCTGGCTTGAGGAGACTATAATGTTTTGAGGAAGAAATGTGGCTCGATGACTTAAAGAGGAGGAGGAATTATTGGGCGACACTTTTAATTACCAACGTAACCTCAGTGGAACTGTGGCTTCATCGAGTTCCAGCTCTAGGCAGACAGCACGTCAGGAAGGCTGTAAGACATCACAGATACAGGTAAGTATCTATATATTTACATGTGTGATGCATGTACACTAAACCCTCACATTTGGATAATGTCACTTTTTAAAGTGATGACATGTATATTAACAGTGTAAAACATGAATAGATGTTTAAACATTCTTTACCTCATCCTAATTTTCTTCCAGATGCTTGGCTTTTTCTTTGTCTTGGAGATTCGCTCTGATGTTTCAACCTCTTCTGGAGCTTCTAGCTTCTGGCTGTCTGGCCCCCCCTGATGGTTCTCTGGCCCCTCCTGCTGGTTCTCTGAACTCCCCTCCTGGTTCTCTGCCCATGCCTGTTGCCTCCTTGGCCTTTCCTGGTGGCCATCAGCAGATCCAGTGGGCTCTTGGCTTACTTGTTGGCCATTGGCCCACCCGGGCAACTCCTGACCGTGGTTGTAATCGTGGCTGTGTTGGGTGGTTAGACACCGGGTGTTGATTTGAGCATCAGCCTCCAGATTCATCTGATCCAGGTAGTTTTCCTTCATCCTCTCCCTCTCCTCCTTCAGTTGTTGATGAGTCTGTTTTTTAAGCAGGGACCGCTCTCTCCACTGCTTATTGAAATCCTCAATTTTCTTCCTTCTCTCCTCAGCCTTCAGCAGCTCCTTCCTCTTCTCCCTCTCTCTCTCTGCCCGGGTCATGGTGGATGTTAGCCTTGTGTGTCCAGGGATGGCTGGGAGGGAAGAAGAAGTAGAGTTCACATTCATCTTAGTGGATCTGGTATCAACTTAAATGTAATGGACACAGGGAATGAAGAATAGAAAACACAATTGAATCTCAATGATTCTTTACTCTTTTCAGTTGAGGAAGGCATGGAATTTGTCAATAAAGTGCAATAATTCCCATCCCGAATTGACCTGGCCCTAAGTTGAACATGAGTCCAGAATGGCACCTATTCTTTGTATAGTGCCAGGGCATATGTGATCGCTTAGGGCCGCATGGCCACTAGTAGCCCCCGGATCCCCCCAAAACACGTTTTTGTGTGTGTGTTTTTAGGAACTCTTTCTGGGTCTCTACTTAGTCTTGAGAGTTAGACTAGTAGATGACACAAGGTACCATTTAAAAACGTGGTTGTTATCAGCAGTATTTTTCTTGTTATGTCAGTCAGTCACTCAATGAGCCATGTCAGCTAACATATTCTTTGGACAGTAGTTTTATATTGAAACAATGATGCAACATGATGACTGGTGTGGAACAAATGTGTGTAGAGGAGACTAAAGAGGATAATGTCATAAGTAGAGGGAAAACAGGTCTTACCTATGTGGACGATCTTATGGCCCTCCTCAGCCTCTCTCTGATACGTTCTCTCTATCTTTCTGAGGTTCCTCTTCTCCCATTTTTTATTCACCCAGCCCACAGCTCTCCTTCGGATACTTTTATCGGGTGAGAGAATGTCCTCCTTGTCATCTTCCTTTTCCTCCTCCTCTAAGTCACCCCTCTTGTACTCAAGGATCTCCCTTCTTTCCTCTTCCACCATCTCCTCTCTTTTTTTTGCCTGTATTATTTTTTCTCTCTCTCTGATTAAAGATAAATGGCATTTAATGGCTTTCTTTCTCTCCTCCTCTCTCTCTTCCTCTCTCTGCCTCTCCTCCTCTCTTAGTCTCAACATTTCTTTCTGTCTAGCAATTTCAATCTCTCGTTTTTTATCCTGCTCCTCTTGTTGTCTTGCCCTCTCCTGTTTTCTTTCCATCTCCAGCCGTCTTTCCTCCTTCTCCCTCCTGATTTGTTGTCCTCTTTCTATGTGTTCTCGTTCCCCCTTCAACACTTCTAACCTCCTCTCTTTACGCCTATTGAAGACTTCCCGTGCTTTTGCTTTAACATTAACTACTACATGTTTCTTCATGCTTACTTCCTTTCCTCTCTCTTCTCTTTCCCTGTACTCTTCCTCTGCTTCCTTAATCACTTCCTGCTTTTCTTCCATCTCTCTCTCCTGTTCTATCTCCAGTTTATTCTGTCCCTCAATTTCCCTCAAAATATTTTTCTGCCCTTCCTTTCTTCTTCCTGCTTCCTCCCTTTCTCTCATAATCATCTTTTCTTTCTCCATCTCTTTCTGTTGCTGATCTTTTAATTCCATCTCTCTTTGATTGTCATTGTCTTTCTCCCTTTCTTTCTCCTTCTCCTTTTGTTTCTGTCTCTCCTCTTGTTGTTGTCGTCTGTGTATCTCTTCTATCTCTCTCTGTCTCTTGTTCTCCCTCTCTCTTCCCTCCTTCTCCATGTCAATTTGCTTCTGTTTCCATATATTTTCTTCTTCTTGATCTCTCTCAAACATTATCTTTCTCTCCACTTGTTGTTGTCGTCTTTCTTTCTCTCCAATCTCTCTCTGTCTCTCTTTCTCTTCGATCGCTCTCTGTCTCTCTTCTTCTCTTTCTTCCTCTTCCATCTCTATTTGCTTCTGTTGACATCTTTCTTCTTCATTCTCTCTTTTGATCTCTCTCTGTCTCTCTTCTTCTCTTTCTTCCTCTTCCATCTCTATTTTCTTCTGTTTACATCTTTCTTCTTCATTCTCTCTTTTGATCTCTCTCTGTCTCTCTTCTTCTCTTTCTTCCTCTTCCATCTCTATTTGCTTCTGTTTAAATAGTTGTTCTTCATTCTCTCTTTCAATCTCTTTCTGTCTCTCTTCTTCTCTTTCTTTCTCTTCCATCTCTATTTTCTTCTGTTTACATCTTTCTTCTTCATTCTCTCTTTCAATCTCTTTCTGTCTCTCTTCTTCTCTTCCGATATGTTTTTGTCTCTTTTCCATGATCTTTCTTTTGATCTCTCTCTGTCTCTCTTTCTCCTTCTCTTGTACTTCCTCTTCCATCTCTTTTTGCTTCTGTTTACACATTTCTTCATCATTCTCTCTTTTGATCTCTCTCTGTCTCTCTTCTTCTCTTTCTTCCTCTTCCATCTCTATTTGCTTCTGTTTAAATAGTTGTTCTTCATTCTCTCTTTCAATCTCTTTCTGTCTCACTTCTCTTTCCATGTTTTTCTGTCTCTTCTCCATTCTCTTTCTTTTGATCTCTCTCTGTCTCTCTTTCTCCCTCTCTCGTTCTTCCTCTTCCATCTCTATTTGCTTCTGTTTACATCTTTCTTCTTCGTGCTCTCTTTCAATCTCTTTCTGTCTCTCTTCTTCTCTTTCGATATGTTTTTGTCTCTTTTCCATTATCTTTATTTTGATCTCTCTCTGTCTCTTCTCCCTCTCTCGTTCTTCCTCTTCCATCTCTATTTGCTTCTGTTTACATCTTTCTTCTTCAATCTCTCTTTCAATCTCTCTCTGTCTCTCTTCTTCTCTTTCCATAATTTTCTGTCTCTTCTCCATTCTCTTCCTTTCGATCTCTCTCTGTCTCTCTTTCTCCCTTTCTCGTTCTTCCTCTTCCATCTCTATTTGCTTCTGTTTACATCTTTCTTCTTCAATCTCTCTTTCAATCTCTCTCTGTCTCTCTTCTTCTCTTTCCATAATTTTCTGTCTCTTCTCCATTCTCTTCCTTTTGATCTGTCTCTGTCTCTCTTTCTCCCTCTCTCTTTCTTCCTCTTCCATCTCTATGTGCTTCTGTTTGCGTCTCTCCTCTTCTTCTTCTCTCTCCATCTCCTTCTTCTTCTCATCTTCTTCTTGTCTCTGTTTTGGTATTTTCTCCATTCTCTTTCTTTCTACCTCTTTCTGTTTGTTGTGCTCACCCTCCATCTTCTCCTCCATGTCCATTTGGTTCTGTTTCCATTTATATTTGTCTGTTTCCATATTTTCTAATTCTATCTGCTGTTCCTTGATTTTCTTGAAGACTTCCTCCAATTCAGACGTATTTTTGTCATTGATGAGGGCTGTCTCCATCTCCATCTCTCTCTCCACTCTATTTTTCAACTCCTCTTCACTTCGTCTCCAATCATTTTCTCTCTCTCTGTCTCTATCAAATGTTCTCTCTGGTTCAGTCTCGTCTTTCAATCTAATCTCTTCTTTCATTCTCACAACCTCTCTGTCTAACACTAGTACATTTTGGTTAACCTGTTTCACTCTCTCATTCTGTCTTCTAAACGCTTCTTTCGCTCTTTCAAATTTGATTTTGTATTGAATCTCTTTTGTTGTCATATCTTCTTTCAGTCTCTCAACCTCTCTCTCTAACTCTTTTACCTTTTCGTTAACCAGTTTGACTTTCTCATTCTCTGCAATACGCATGTCTCTTTCTCTTTCAAATATGATTTCCTTCTCAATCTCTTTCAATCTCTCAATCTCTCGTTCTAACGCTTTTATCGTTTCTTCTGCCTGTTCCACTTTCTTCTTCATTTCTTGTCTTTCCAATTCTGCTTTTCTCTTCCTTTCCATCTCCCTTTCTCTCTCTTTTTCTCTCTCTCTTTCCCTCTCTCTTCCTGTCTCAATAGGTTTGTTGTTCCAGGCCAGTCTTGGTCGCTGATCCTCCATGACTTTCTGCCATAGCCTCAATCTCTCAATCTCTTGCTTCATTTTAAAAGGTTAAATTAGTGATAATCTATTACCAAGACATACTTTCAAAAGATTTGCAGAGAACGATACACAGAAATATAACCTAGAGCTAGGTAATTGAATCAAACACTGGACAACATCAATAGCAGGGTCATTTTGATCAATTCATCTGGACAATTCATTGTCAATTAATGTATTATCATGGTTTGAAAAAATTATGAGACATTTTATGGAATCAATTATGTCCAAAATGTGTTCAAATACAAACACACAACCTTCTTGCTCATTCAGTTAGGGGTTTGAGAAATTCCTGTTACAATTTGTGTGATGTTACAACAATGTTGCCTCTGATGTTTATGCTTGTAGAAATTACTCCTACAAATGATGCTTCACTAATGCAACTATTTACAACCTTCACAGATACAGTTATCAACAACAACAACAGTAATGACGTTAATAAGGAAGTGGATATTCAACCGGCAGAAGAAAGGCATAGGGGTTGAGATAAATGAAGGTTAGGTTCAGGACCTAGGGTTGGGTTAAGGTAAAGGTTAGGTATAGTTTCAGTGAGGTTAAGGTAAGGGTTAAGGAAAGGAATAAAAGTTAACATTGGGTTAGCGTACCGCTGTCTGCCACTATTCATTTTCAGCTGGGTAAATATACACTGCCTTTTAATAATAACAATGACATGTCTTACGTGGGCCAGTTGTAGGTCCACCATCAGTAGATCCAGCAGTTGTTTGAGTCTGTGGATCTCCTGCAGTTTTCTCTGGTGCTCCATTGCTTCTGTGGCTCTCTCTGCTTCCCTCTGTCTCACTGCTTCCCTCTCTCTCTCTGCCTCCCTCTGTCTCTCTGCTTCTCTCTGTCTCTCTGCTTCTCTCTGTCTCTCTGCTTCTCTCTGTCTCTCTGCTTCTCTCTGTCTCTCTGCTTCTCTCTGTCTTTCTGCATCTCTCTGGCTCTCTGCCTCCCTCTGACTCTCTGCCTCCCTCTGGCTCTCTGCCTCCCTCTGGCTCTCTGCCTCCCTCAGTCTCAGGATCTCAGTCTTCCACTCTTCCATGATACCCCTTTCTACTCTTCTTCTCCTCCTTTCATCTTTTAAAAGGGCTCGGAGATGGTCTGTCTCAAACTGTAATTGTTCAATGATCTTGTCCTTCTCCGTTCCACCATTCCTCTTCTTCTTTTCCTCCTCCCAGAGGCACACTTGGAGTCTGTCCATCTCCTTCTTCTGATTTCGGATTGTTCGATCCTTCCCCCTCAACTCAAGCATGTGGGCTTCCTTCTCTGTATAGGTCTTCTTCTCTTCTCTCAGGAAGTGAACCTCCATCTCTGCCTGCTTGTAGCTGGGAGCAAAGGAATGTCAACACATTATTTAGGAAGTGAACTCAGACAATTTACTACAATATTAAAATAATAATTCAACTTCTGCTAAATTTAACTGTCTTTAATAACACAAATCACACAACTGTGACTTACAGTATGTGAATGTGATGAGTTGACTATCCATGATGGCCAGAGGTGGGTAATGTGTAGCTCTGGTCCAGGGCGTTACGTACAGCTTGCAGACACTGAGCCTTCCTTCAGCAAGCCGCACATAATGCCCTGGACCAGAGCTAGGTTATGTGATGAATGACTTACAGACTGTTCCACATGATAGGAGGGGGTAAGAAGACAGTCCCAGTAGGAGACGGAGATCGTCCAGAAGAAGAAGAGGTGTCCATCTCCTCAGAGACTGCAGGAAAGGTCTACACGTTTTATTTCTGGAAAATAAAGAGATGCCTTCGTTCAGCAACAATGTGTGTTTCTATGTTTCTGTCACTAGATGGTGCCATTGTACACAACATTTACTCACCAGGTCAGTGAATTCAGAAACAGTCTTCAGAGTTGAGTCCTCAAGCTCTAGCCTACAACCCATCATGCATCAGCACAACTAATATAATAATACCTCATCACAACTTCATAATCACAGTACACCTGGATTGTGTTCACAAAGTGTTTCAGGGTAGGAGTGCTGATCTAGGATCAGGTCGCCTCCTGTCCATCAAAACGTATTCAGTTTAATTTAAAAGACCAAACTGATTATTGATCAGCACTCCTTCTATGAGACTTTGTGAATATGAGCCTATGTGAAAGAACCTTTCTGGCATATGCTGGCTAGACAGTACACAGACAATTCAGATAGACAGACAGACAGAAGAGTAGATACAGATGGAGTGATTGATAGCAACAGAAATAACGAAGCGGATGGTTAATGTATTGTAAACTTTTGTAAATATTTGACTCACCTCAAATCACACGTGTCAAACCTCAGTTTTAGTGTTGAACCGAATAATATCCTCGGCATTAACTTTCTCTGGTCTGGAGCTGTATTGTTGCGTCATTTGGAAAGCTTGAGCGTCATAATCCGTTCACCGCGCCTGCTTGATTGACAGCTAGGGGTTCTCCTGCGCATCAGTGTCCAAAAGTCGATAATGTTTAGCTACTCATAATTGATAAAGTCATTTATAACTATTTTCACTTGACTTTTATTTCGTGTATTTTTGCCTAAGGTTATTTGGAATTCTACGTTGTGTGATTTGTCTTTGTATTGGCCTAAAGTTCAATGAAATACAAACAGCAACTATAGCCTACAAACATTTCCCACACAAATACAAATGTGGGTGTTTAGTGAGAACACAAAATAATAACATTACAGCCATAACTGTACAAACAAACATACAATCACAACTCTCTCCCCACTATTTATTATTTCTGCAGTGAGGATTCACCCCCTTTAGATAATGATGTTGTAATTTATCTACAGAAAAACGTTGTTCTGATCTCAACAAGCAGTAGTAGCAGTTCGCAAATCATAGAGCCAGATGAATGGCTCTTTCACCGATGCAATTCGGTTCCCGAGGTTCAACAAAAAGATCCGTTCAAAAAGAGCCGTTCGTTCGTGAACGACACATCATTACTCTGTAGTTCTCCACCATTTCGTATCGTGAGCTGGAGGAGCGTTCGTCCAACTTGTCATCCAAGTAAATGGCAGAGGCGCATCATCCATCCGATGAACTCCCAAGGGACTGGGAGGATAGTTTACGATGCAACAAGCGTTTGGGGAGGACATTCATTGTAACGCAATGCCTGTTTTTAAATTCTTGAGGGACTCTTGTTCCAGGGGAAATCTCAGCAGCGATGTCTCTGCTGTGCGTCAGTTGTGGGATCTTTTCCTTCTTCACTCTGCTTATTATACTGTACATATCGGTCACATTAATGACATTGCAGTCAGGAAAGTTGTCTGTAGGCTATTGGGGAGATGCGCATAGCCCGTTGAGTTGTCACGTTCCAGTCCAAACATGACCTGGGATGTGAGAAGGGAGCTATTCTATAACACATGTAGATGACATGTTGTCTTTATATGTAGATTATATTTTGGTTTTATATTTCATATTTGATTGATGATTAGGCCTATGACTTTTGATTCCACTTTGGCTACCTTGCACCATATTGTCCTCTCTTGCTATATCTTAAACTTTATGCCCTTGTGCAGATCTTCTCTCTAAACAATCGTCATGATAGTTTGAATGAGTTGAGTAAACTACACTGTTGTTAGCTTCTCAGTCTGTACTGTACTGTCCCTGGAAGACTCTCCACATAGTTCACCTAGATCCAGTCCACTTTGTACCACTGGTCAACCATTCATCCAAACCTCTGATTAGTGAATCAGGTGTGTTGGTGGTGGAATACATGATATGAACTGGTTAGGGGGAGGACAGGTTTGAGAAGGGAAAGACTAAATGGACTTTCCTGACCAACATCCCATTGACAGCCTGTCTGACCAAAACCTAAAACGGTCCCTAACCTAAACACTAACAATAACCAAACCCTTAAGCATTCAAGGTAGTCTCATCAGTCATCAGACTGTAGTTTCTCCCTGTGTGTCCAGTAAACCTCCTCTCATCATGGGTGTGATTCAACCTGAAGCTTGAGAGGCCAGTAGCAACCAGCCCGACCACTTTATTACTAGTTGGGGATGGATAGTATCTCTAGAGGTACAGTAGGGCATTTCCATGTAAAAGGATTGTCTATTAGGTATTTGTTGTGAAATTGTAAGATATTACTTGTTAGATAATACTGCACTGTCGGAACTAGAAGCACAAGCATTTCGCTAGACTCGCAATAACATCTACTAACCATGTGTTGTGACCAATAATATTAGATTTAGATTGGAGCACCAATTATAATGTTCATAAGAGCATGTGTAATTGGGTGTGAAATGAAATCTAAGAGTGTATATTTTTGGTAAATGTAATTCTAGAAACATTTTTCAACCAGTGAAGGCTTTGATTTCTGGGTAAACAGATGGAAAAGGGATCTTAGAAAACATCACCAGAAAAAGTCTAAAGAGGTCCAATATCAGAACTACAGTGCCTTGCGAAAGTATTCGGCCCCCTTGAACTTTGCGACCTTTTGCCACATTTCAGGCTTCAAACATAAAGATAGAAAACTGTATTTTTTTGTGAAGAATCAACAACAAGTGGGACACAATCATGAAGTGGAACGACATTTATTGGATATTTCAAACTTTTTAACAAATCAAAAACTGAAAAATTGGGCTTGCAAAATTATTCAGCCCCCTTAAGTTAATACTTTGTAGCGCCACCTTTTGCTGCGATTACAGCTGTAAGTCGCTTGGGGTATGTCTCTATCAGTTTTGCACATCGAGAGACTGAAATTTTTTCCCATTCCTCCTTGCAAAACAGCTCGAGCTCAGTGAGGTTGGATGGAGAGCATTTGTGAACAGCAGTTTTCAGTTCTTTCCACAGATTCTCGATTGGATTCAGGTCTGGACTTTGACTTGGCCATTCTAACACCTGGATATGTTTATTTTTGAACCATTCCATTGTAGATGTTGCTTTATGTTTTGGATCATTGTCTTGTTGGAAGACAAATCTCCGTCCCAGTCTCAGGTCTTTTGCAGACTCCATCAGGTTTTCTTCCAGAATGGTCCTGTATTTGGCTCCATCCATCTTCCCATCAATTTTAACCATCTTCCCTGTCCCTGCTGAAGAAAAGCAGGCCCAAACCATGATGCTGCCACCACCATGTTTGACAGTGGGGATGGTGTGTTCAGCTGTGTTGCTTTTACGCCAAACATAACGTTTTGCATTGTTGCCAAAAAGTTCAATTTTGGTTTCATCTGACCAGAGCACCTTCTTCCACATGTTTGGTGTGTCTCCCAGGTGGCTTGTGGCAAACTTTAAACGACACTTTTTATGGATATCTTTAAGAAATGGCTTTCTTGCCACTCTTCCATAAAGGCCAGATTTGTGCAATATACGACTGATTGTTGTCCTATGGACAGAGTCTCCCACCTCAGCTGTAGATCTCTGCAGTTCATCCAGAGTGATCATGGGCCTCTTGGCTGCATCTCTGATCAGTCTTCTCCTTGTATGAGCTGAAAGTTTAGAGGGACGGCCAGGTCTTGGTAGATTTGCAGTGGTCTGATACTCCTTCCATTTCAATATTATCGCTTGCACAGTGCTCCTTGGGATGTTTAAAGCTTGGGAAATCTTTTTGTATCCAAATCCGGCTTTAAACGTCTTCACAACAGTATCTCGGACCTGCCTGGTGTGTTCCTTGTTCTTCATGATGCTCTCGGGGCTTTTAACGGACCTCTGAGACTATCACAGTGCAGGTGCATTTATACGGAGACTTGATTACACACAGGTGGATTGTATTTATCATCATTAGTCATTTAGGTCAACATTGGATCATTCAGAGATCCTCACTGAACTTCTGGAGAGAGTTTGCTGCACTGAAAGTAAAGGGGCTGAATAATTTTGCACGCCCAACTTTTCAGTTTTTGATTTGTTAAAAAAGTTTGAAATATCCAATAAATGTCGTTCCACTTCTTGATTGTGTCCCACTTGTTGTTGATTCTTCACAAAAAAATACAGTTTTATATCTTTATGTTTGAAGCCTGAAATGTGGCAAAAGGTCGCAAAGTTCAAGGGGGCCGAATACTTTTGCAAGGCACTGTACATAAAAACAGAATCATGTTGACATAAAGACCCCTGACTACTATTATCAACACTTACATTTGGGTTTGGAGAAATCGTTTTGGTAATATTGTCTTGTGCCTTGTAATTCCGTTACCAAAACCCCACATAACTTTTATTTTCACATTTGTCTTTGTGAGGAGGGGGGATAATGAAAGTTCACAGAAGTAACCAGTAATGGTGGAGCTAACAATTAGTTCTAGTGATTTTTCTGATGTGTATTTTGTTTGTGAATTATTAAGTGATTACAACTCATAATTCCGTTGCCAAATTGGTCGCTGCATCAAAACCAAGTATCCATTACAACTCTATTGTTGCATTATGTTATGTTCTGTTAATTACTGATGTTCCCTTTAAGGATGGAGCACCCTTGGTCATGCGCAGTATTGTTCTATGTTATTCTGGTACTAACTAGTTTGAGTAAATGTGAAGCTCCAGTTCAATTGCTTGGATTCTGAGTCTTTCTTATTACATAAATAAGTACTAAGTGTTAAGACACTACAATGGCGACGAGGATGATTACCTGCAGTGTGCATCACGAATACAGATGGAGTTCGTAGGAAGAGAGGAAGATTTTGACCCTGTAGCACAACAGCTAGCAAGCAGTGAAGACGAGGGGAGAGCTGACGAGAACGAGGCGGCAGATCAAAGACCCGTGGAACCGGAGGTAAAGAGAATGGCTAGCATCGGGAAAATAGATGTGTTTGATGACACGCAAGAAAACTGGGCAACTTACATTGAACGACTGGAACAGTACTTCATTGCAAACGACATTGCTGATAACAAAAGAGTACCAGCGTTGTTGAGTTTAATTGGCCAAAAACATACAGTTTGCTAAGAGATCTGACTGCCCCTCTGAAGCCCTCAAATAAAACATTCAAAGAGATTGTGGAGATATTGCAAAATCACCTATCACCTAAACCACTCCTCATCGCGGAACGTTTTCGTTTCCACAAGAGAGATCAGAATGAGGGGGAGGGTGTTAGTACATATGTAGCAGTGTTGAAGAAACTGTCTGAACATTGCCAGTTGGGAGAGAACCTAAATGACACATTAAGGGATAGATTTGTGTGTGGACTGAAACATGAACACATTCAGAAACATTTGCTCACAGAATCAGAGCTCACGTTTGCAAAGGCTGTTGAAATTGCTGTGGCTATGGAAATCGCGACTAAAGATGCATTTGAGTTGCAAAGTAAAAGAAGTACTGACCTGTCACAAATTTTCACGCAGTTGACAGCGCCCCCGTGTGGCCGAAAAATGCAACAGGTGTGACAGAGATGGTCACAGAGCAGAGTACTGCCGTTTCAAAGACGAAATTTGTCACAAATGCAGTAGAAGGGGGCACATTCAAAGAGCATGCAAAGCAAAATCCAGTCACAACAGTAAAACTGAGAAAATTAAAGGGTTGGTGAATGCACTAGCAGAGAACAGTGGCAGTGATTCAGATGAACGATTAATTGGTACAATGGAGTTAAACACAGTGACTTCTCCCAGCAGTAGCATAATATGGGTGACACCAGATATCGAAGGCAAACCCCTCAAAATGGAGCTGGACACAGGATCTGCAGTGTCTATAATTTCCACTACTGTCTACAATGAGCACTTTAAGGCTATCAAGCTGAAGAACACAAATGTGTTGCTGAAGACATACTCAGGAGAGAGATTGAGCCCAATGGGGGCGTTGCAGGTCAGAGTGCATTATGGGGGGGGGCAAACACAGCAGTTATAGCTGTATGTGGTGCCTGGAACTGGCCCCCCATTATTTGGCAGGGAATGGCTTTCAAAAATAAAGCTGAACTGGTGTGACTTGAAAATGCTCCACACGTTCCAGTCCAGAGAGAAAGGTACAGACCAAACACTGGAGCACTTGTGGAAGAAATACAACACCGTTTTCAGTGATCAGATGGGAACAGTAAAAGGCTTCACAGCCAAACTTGTACTAAGAGATGACGCAACCCCCAAATTCTGCAAAGCCAGATCTGTTCCATACTCCCTGAGACCAAAGGTGGAAGCGGAAATCGATCGCTTGCAGGATACAGGGATCCTGACGAAAGTGGACAGAAGCGAATGGGCCACACCCATAGTTCCTATTGTGAAGAAAGACGGGTCTGTTAGAATGTGTGGGGACTTCAAGGTAACTGTGAATTCAATGTTGCATGTGGACCAATACCCCCTACCACGTCTGGATGACATCTTTGCTGCACTAGCTGGTGGGAAACACTTCAGTAAAATCGATCTGAAACAGGCTTACCTGCAGCTACCGGTTGAAGAGAGTTCCAAACAGTACCTGACAATAAACACACACAAAGGTCTATACAGGTATAACCGCCTGGTTTTTGGCATTGCATCAGCCCCAGCCATTTGGCAACGAACTATTGACCAGATTTTGCAAGGAATCCCAGGAACCCAGTGTATCCTGGATGACATGATCATAACAGGACGCACCGACAAAGAGCACCTGGCTAACCTGGAAGAGGTCCTGAAAAGACTGAAAGAGTATGGTCTACAGGCAAACTTAAAGAAGTGTGAGCTCTTCAAAGACAAGATTGTCTTCTGTGGACATGAGATTGACTGCAATGGATTGCACAAAACACAGGACAAAATCGAGGCAGTGGTACAGGCACCACGACCACAAAATATCACAGAAGTAAGATCTTTCACGGGACTGATCAATTACTACAGAAGATTCCTCCCAAACCTTTCAGCAGTACTCCAGCCTCTAAATCAGCTCCTGGAAAAGAATAGGACATGGCGGTGGACAGAGCAGTGTGAAAATGCATTTCTGGAGGCAAAACGGCTCATAACATCTGAACAGGTCCTGATGCACTACGACCCTGAAATGCCAGTGAAGTTGGCTTGTGATGCGTCCCCTTATGGATTAGGGGCAGTCCTTTCACACACACTGAAAGATGGGTCAGAGAGGCCTGTTGCATTTGCGTCACGAACATTGAATGATGCAGAGAAAAACTACTCACAAATCGACAAAGAAGCACTGGCACTAGTGTGGGGCGTCAAGAAATTCCACGCATACCTATATGGCAAGCGTTTCACACTGGTTACAGATCACCAGCCGTTGCTTTCCATTTTCAGTCCAAAGAAAGGCATTCCGGCAATGACAGCAGCCAGGTTACAGCGATATGCCCTGTTCCTTGCCAGTCATATGTATGACATTGAGTTTAAGCCGTCATCCCTCCACACGAATGCAGATGGATTATCCAGACTGCCGTGTACAAGAGAAAGACAAAGGAGGGTGGATGCAGTGGACATGTTCCATACCGCTCAGCTCGAGGCCCTACCAGTCACAAGCACAGTTATCAAACAGGAGACAAGGAAAGATGTGACCTTGTCAAAAGTGTACACCTACACCATGTCAGGATGGCCAGCTACTGGCAGAAAGGAGCTGACTCCGTATTTCCAGCGAAGAAACGAAATTACAACGTACCAAGGATGTTTGATGTGGGGAATGAGAGTCATGATATCCCAGAAATGCCAACATCTAGTCTTGCAGCAACTACATGAAGGTCATGTTGGAATTGTCAAAATGAAGCTGCTCGCAAGGAGCCACTTCTGGTGGCCAGGTCTGGACCAACAGATAGAAAATATGGCAAAGAACTGTAGTGGATGTTTGGAAACCCTTCACATGCCTGCTCCTGTCCCAGTCCACCCATGGGAATGGCCCGCAGAGCCATGGCAGAGAATTCATGTGGACTACGCTGGTCCTTTTGAAAAGCACATGTTTCTGGTTATAGTTGATGCCCATTCCAAATGGCCAGAGGTGTTTTGCACTGACTCCTCCACCTCAGCTCAGACGATAGAGTGTCTCAGAACAACGTTTGCACGCTTCGGTTTGCCACTGCAGCTGGTAAGTGACAACGCGCAAGCTTTTGTAAGTGACGAGTTTACAAGATTCATGTCAGTAAATGGAATCAAACACTCAACCTCAGCTCCGTACCACCCTGCCACCAATGGGCTGGCAGAACGCTTTGTGCAAACCCTAAAGCAAGGACTCCGTGCAGCAAAACGAGACAAAGGGACTTTGCAAACAAAACTGGCCAAGTTCCTGGCCTCCTACCGAAACACCCCACATGCCACGACAAATGAAAGCCCAGCCGCACTGATGTTCGGGAGGCCTCTCCGCACACAGCTGGACATCATGAAGCCAAACAGACGTAATGAAGTGCTGAACAAACAAGCCAAGATGCTCTCCGGTGGCCGGGAGCGCCATCTCCAAACAGGACAGGAAGTGATGGTGCGAGAATACAGAAGAGGAGGGAAATGGACAAGAGGGGCCGTACACACACAAACGGGACCCAGAACTTACCAGGTTCAAGTGAGCCCAGACATAATGTGGCGGCGTCACATTAACCAAATGCATTCCAGGGAAAACAGCACAACAATCGAGAGAGAACAGGCACAGAGAGCTCCTGAGAGTGACACACAGGGAACTGTAGAGGACGGTGGGGCAGTAGAGAGACCCCAGGCTGAAAGAAGGGAACGTGTTGATGAAGGTGCTGCTATAGCAGACGCTATAATGGAACAAGCACACACTGAGGATGTTCAGGAGCCTCCAGACAATCTGAGGCGCTACCCAGAACGAAGGCACCGTCCACCAGACAGACTAGACTTATAAAGAAACAAACAAAAACGAACTGTTCAAGTTCAAATTAAAAGATGCAAAATAACTACAACAAGTTCTGGGAAATGTTTCAGTTGTGGTTTGGTAAAAGTAACTCTAAGAGAAGGACTAAGAGAAGGAATGTTATGTTCTGTTATTTACTGATGTCCCCTTTAAGGATGGAGCACCCTTGGTCGTGCGCAGTATTGTTCTATGTTATTCTGGTACTAACTAGTTTGAGTAAATGTGAAGCTCCAGTTCAATTGCTTGTATTCTGAGTCTTTCTTATTACATAAATAAGTACTAAGTGTTAAGACACTACAGGGTGGAATCTATTGACATGTTAAAGTATTATTCATGCAAATTTAAAGAATGTTTGTAAAAAAGTATCCAAAGCCGACAAATACAAACACAAATTGCTGTTGATTGGAGGGATGACGTCCCTCAACCAATAACAGTGTGTTGTTTTCATGAAAGTCTAATGGGGTGGAAGATATTGATTTTTTAAAAGTATTTTTATGTAAAGTAACTTGTTTTACTTTTAGTAGATTTTATAAAGTTAAAAAAAATGTAACTAATTGCATTCGAGAAAAGAGGTCTCTTAACAGTGTCAAATTTGTTTGAGATCTCTGTCATGTCGTTGAGAAGGTATTGATATTTTTCATTTACAGGCAATTGTATGCGATGCAGTTTTAAGACGGTTCCTTAACCCTCTGAGCAGAGGATGGCACATTTTTAGCTACATTTCACCTCCAAAAAGGTAAATATGACACCGAATGGTAAAAACAAGGGGTTTAACTTATTCACTATCATCAGCCAATTTAGAATATTACATTAATATATATATATTTTTTCATTTAACCTTTATTTAACTAGGCAATTAAGTTAAGAATAAATTCGTATTTACAAAGACGGCCTAGGAACAGTAGGTTAACTGCCGTGTTCAGGGGAGGAATGACAGATTTTTACCTTGTCAGCTCGGGGATTCTATCTAGCAACCTTTCGGTTACTGACCCAACACTCTAACCACTAGGATACCTGCCGCCCCCGGTAGCCTAGTCAACCTTGCATGTTCCGTTGAAGAGGTTTGAAGAGCAAAGTCTGAATCTTTAATATAAAGCTAACTTCACCACTGTAAAACACTGTATGATTAAATCATTCAATATTGATTCACCAATAAAAACGTTGAGCTCATCTTTTAATAATAATGTATTCATCATAGAATCATCTTTGATTATAGTATTGTCAGTGGCGAGCCGTCATTTAGGGCAGGTGGGGCGGAGCCACACCCGTTTTGAGCCCCACGTGTTTAACAACAATATATATATTTATATGTTGCCTGCTTTGCATGTTATTTTAGCAATGTCTACTTTTTAAAAAATCATTGAGTTAATAAAGCTGCACAATGTTCTCTGGTTGCGCCGTGATTGGTTCAACATCATATTTTCAAAATCATAGCTACCAAGCTAGCAGTCATCATCATGCATCCAGTCAACAATCTACTGGCAAATCCTTTTCAATCCTTGTCATATGAAGAGAAATTATAGATAAAAAGTATCAGTGCTCATCAACCTTTCCAAATAAACACAAAAAGTTGGAAATCGCAAATTCAACAATGAGTGGTTTGGAAGGAATCAGTGGCTAACTTCAAGCTTAACAAAGCAATCACTAGCCTGCTATTCAGCATGACTCCTGAGTGGTTGGAAGCTTCTCTATAAATGATGTAATATGCCTGGGAGTGTCACGTTCTGACCTTAGTTCCTTTATTATGTCTTTGTGTTAGTTTGGTCAGGGCGTGAGTTGGGGTGGGGAGTCTATGTTATTTTTTCTATGTAGTATTTATGTGTTTGGCCTGGTATGGTTCTCAATCAGAGACAGATGTCGTTCGTTGTCTCTGATTGAGAATCATACTGTTTTCCCCATTTTAGAGGTGGGTGATTGTTTTCTGTCTCTGTGTCTTCACCAGACAGATCTGTTTTGTTTTCGTTCGTTGTCCTTGTTATTTTGTTTTTTGTGTTCAATGTTAATAAATGATCAACATGGACACGTATCACGCTGCATATTGGTCCGATCCTTCATACTCCTCGTCAGAGGAAGACGAATATCGTTACAGGGAGATATGTATACTGTATCTAAGAAAGTAATACTAAGTGTATGTTGTGTAGTAAGCTGTTAGTAGCCCATGTGCCTCACCCTAATAATTTTGTCCCTTTCCCCTCTCATAACGTAGCCTACTGCTCTGACTTGATTGGGCACTTGTAGACTATAGCCTGTTTTAGAGAAATGTAATCATCAAATATTGTAAGAGCTTTCATTGTCTGCTTATATGCAGTTATGACTTGGTGTACAGGGAGAATACTGTAAGAATGGCCCGTTCAAAATTCTGTCGCTGTACATTTCAAAAGTGCTGAACAAATGGTTATATTGACAACATCCATCCTAGCTCTCTCATTGTCTTAATCTAAATTACAAATGTCCTGTAGTCCACTCGTTGTCCCCTTGTGCCATAGTTTGTACATCTCAATTATTAGCAGAATCCACATTTGTTTAAGCAAGTCAGCCATATCAGCTATGGTTTTAAAAAAGGATTCTCTCCATGGTGCTGAAAAGAAAGCTCTGCTGTTGGGACAGCTTTATGTCGACCCTAAAAGTTTGTGGGCACCGTTTGTTAAAGTTATAGTGCAATTAATGTATTGTTTAGTGTTGTGTTGTGTAGTGGCTTTGCTGGTATTCATCTAAAACATTTTGGGGGAGTTTTCCCCACCAAGATGTACATGCTGCAATCACCACTGGGTGGGTGAATTATAACACATCAACCCTGTTACCTATAGTTAGACAGTCTAGAAATGTTTAAACTATTTACATGTGTTTGGTAAGCTTGCATTCCATTCCCCCTGTCACATGGGGATCTATGGTTGATTCTAGATGAAATAGTCAACTCTGTTACAGTCAACCCTGTCACTTTATTTGGCACTTAATAGGCACTTACTATAGTATGTATTTGTTACTTTGAGATGGAAAACATGTTTTATATTAAGTTGAACATGTGCTCTTTATGACAGAATGTTAGAATTAGGTGAAATATAAAGTTACACTCCCCAAAAGGTACTCAATTGGTGGAATGACCCGAGTACTGAACTGGAGGTGGGAGAGCTAACGATGCTTCTACTGTTGCTCTCTCCTCAGACTCTTAGAGAAGCTGATATTTCTCCTATGGTCTAAAATAGATGTGTATAGAGGACTCCTCTCTAATATAACATGTCACACATTGTATCAAACTGATGGAATGTTAGGTGTCTCATTGAAAGTCTAACATCTACCATGACTACTGGATGTTTCAATTCTAATAAATAACAAAACAATCCACACCGTAACAACAATATTGCTTTTTTAATAAATGCTTTTATTAAAGAGTAAAACTTTGCAAACAAAAAGGACATCATCAAACATCACTGGCCTGACTTGAGCAGCTCTGCCAGCAACTTAGCTGCTACCGGTCCGGTCCAGGCTACCTGCAGACCTCCTCCCAGACCTCCTTTTCAGCACCTCCCCTTAACAGGAGAGGTGGTGGAAATGATCAGAGTTGCATTCAACTTGAATAAAGATGAGAAACTCTGGTCTGTGGAGCCACTGGTCTGAGGGGAGGACTTCTGTTGAAACCATTTCCATTTTTGGGATATTTTCTAGGACTGTAGAGGTGGTAAGCAGAGATGAATTTAACTAGGATACAGATGAGAGTCTCTGTTCTTGGGAGGAGGGTCACTGACCTTCGATGGTTTGTTGCCTGATAAAGAGGATACTTGCTGGCTTGAGGAGACTATAATGTTTTGAGGAGGAAATGTGGCTCGATGACTTAAAGAGGAGGAGGAATTATTGGGCGACACTTTTAATTACCAACAGTGGAACTGTGGCTTCATCGAGTTCCAGCTCTAGGCAGACAGCACGTCAGGAAGGCTGTAAGACATCACAGAGACAGGTAAGTATCTATATATTTACATGTGTGTTGCATGTACACTAAACCCTCACATTTGGATAATGTCACTTTTTAAAGTGATGACATGTATATTAACAGTGTAAAACATGAATAGATGTTTAAACATTCTTTACCTCATCCTAATGGTAAGCTTGCATTCCATTCCCCCTGTCACATGGGGATCTATGGTTGATTCTAGATGAAATAGTCAACTCTGTTACAGTCAACCCTGTCACTTTATTTGGCACTTAATAGGCACTTACTATAGTCTGTATTTGTTACTTTGAGATGGAAAATATGTTTTATATTAAGTTGAACATGTGCTCTTTATGACAGAATGTTAGAAATAGGTGAAATAAAAGTTACACTCCCCAAAAGGTACTCAATTGGTGGAATGACCCGAGTACTGAACTGGAGGTGGGAGAGCTAACGATGCGTCTACTGTTGCTCTCTCCTCAGACTCTTAGAGAAGCTATTTCAATCTGATATTTCTCCTATGGTCTAAAATAGATGTGTATAGAGGACTCCTCTCTAATATAACATGTCACACATTGTATCAAACTGATGGAATGTTAGGTGTCTCATTGAAAGTCTAACATCTACCATGACTACTGGATGTTTCAATTCTAATAAATAACAAAACAATCCACACCGTAACAACAATATTGCTTTTTTAATAAATGTTTTTATTAAAGAGTAAAACTTTGCTAACAAAAATGACATCATCAAACATCACTGGCCTGACTTGAGCAGCTCTGCCCGGGGATGGAGCCAGCAACTTAGCTGCTACCGGTCCGGTCCAGGCTACCTGCAGACCTCCTCCCAGACCTCCTTTTCAGCACCTCCCCTTAACAGGAGAGGTGGTGGAAATGATCAGAGTTGCATTCAACTTGAATAAAGATGAGAAACTCTGGTCTGTGGAGCCACTGGTCTGAGGGGAGGACTTCTGTTGAAACCATTTCCATTTTTGGGATATTTTCTAGGACTGTAGAGGTGGTAAGCAGAGATGAATTTAACTAGGATACAGATGAGAGTCTCTGTTCTTGGGAGGAGGGTCACTGACCTTCGATGGTTTGTTGCCTGATAAAGAGGATACTTGCTGGCTTGAGGAGACTATAATGTTTTGAGGAGGAAATGTGGCTCGATGACTTAAAGAGGAGGAGGAATTATTGGGCGACACTTTTAATTACCAACAGTGGAACTGTGGCTTCATCGAGTTCCAGCTCTAGGCAGACAGCACGTCAGGAAGGCTGTAAGACATCACAGAGACAGGTAAGTATCTATATATTTACATGTGTGTTGCATGTACACTAAACCCTCACATTTGGATAATGTCACTTTTTAAAGTGATGACATGTATATTAACAGTGTAAAACATGAATAGATGTTTAAACATTCTTTACCTCATCCTAATTTTCTTCCAGATGCTTGGCTTTTTTTTTGTCTTGGAGATTGGCTCTGATGTTTCAACCTCTTCTGGAGCTTCTAGCTGCTGGCTGTCTGGCCCCCCCTGATGGTTCTCTGGCCCCTCCTGCTGGTTCTCTGAACTCCCCTCCTGGTTCTCTGCCCATGCCTGTTGCCTCCTTGGCCTTTCCTGGTGGCCATCAGCAGATCCAGTGGGCTCTTGGCTTACTTGTTGGCCATTGGCCCACCCGGGCAACTCCTGACCGTGGTTGTAATCGTGGCTGTGTTGGGTGGATAGACACCGGGTGTTGATTTGAGCATCAGCCTCCAGATTCATCTGCTCCAGGTAGTTTTCCTTCATCCTCTCCCTCTCCTCCTTCAGTTGTTGATGAGTCTGTTTTTTAAGCAGGGACCGCTCTCTCCACTGCTTATTGAAATCCTCCATCTTCTTCCTTCTCTCCTCAGCCTTCAGCAGCTCCTTCCTCTTCTCCCTCTCTCTCTCTGCCCGGGTCATGGTGGATGTTAGCCTTGTGTGTCCAGGGATGGCTGGGAGGGGAGAAGAAGTAGAGTTCACATTCATCTTAGTGGATCTGGTATCAACTTAAATGTAATGGACACAGGGAATGAAGAATAGAAAACACAATTGGATCTCAATGATTCTTTACTCTTTTCAGTTGAGCAAGGCATGGAATTTGTCAATAAAGTGCAATAATTCCCATCCCGAATTGACCTGGCCCTAAGTTGAACAAGTGTCCAGAATGGCACCTATTCTTTGTATAGTGCCAGGGCATATGTGATCGCTTAGGGCCCCATGGCCACTAGTAGCCCCCGGATCCCCCCAAAACACGTTTTTGTTTGTGTGTTTTTAGGAACTCTTTCTGGGTCTCTACTTAGTCTTGAGAGTTAGACTAGTAGATGACACAAGGTACCATTTAAAAACGTGGTTGTTATCAGCAGTATTTTTCTTGTTATGTCAGTCAGTCACTCAATGAGCCATGTCAGCTAACATATTCTTTGGACAGTAGTTTTATATTGAAACAATGATGCAACATGATGACTGGTGTGGAACTTATGTGTGTAGAGGAGACTAAAGAGGATAATGTCATAAGTAGAGGGAAAACAGGTCTTACCTATGTGGACGATCTTATAGCCCTCCTCAGCCTCTCTCTGATACGTTCTCTCTATCTTTCTGAGGTTCCTCTTCTCCCATTTTTTATTCGCCCAGCCCACGGCTCTCCTTCGGATACTTTTATCGGGTGGGAGAATGTCCTCCTTGTCATCTTCTTTTTCCTCCTCTAAGTCACCCCTCTTGTACTCAAGGATCTCCCTTCTTTCCTCTTCCACCATCTCCTCTCTTTTTTTTGCCTGTATTATTTTTTCTCTCTCTCTGATTAAAGATAAATGGGATTTAATGGCTTTCTTTCTCTCCTCCTCTCTCTCTTCCTCTCTCTGCCTCTCCTCCTCTCTTAGTCTCAACATTTCTTTCTGTCTAGCAATTTCAATCTCTCGTTTTTTATCCTGCTCCTCTTGTTGTCTTGCCCTCTCCTGTTTTCTTTCCATCTCCAGCCGTCTTTCCTCCTTCTCCCTCCTGATTTGTTGTCCTCTTTCTATGTGTTCTCGTTCCCCCTTCAACACTTCTAACCTCCTCTCTTTACGCCTATTGAAGACTTCCCGTGCTTTTGCTTTAACATTAACTACTACATGTTTCTTCATGCTTACTTCCTTTCCTCTCTCTTCTCTTTCCCTGTACTCTTCCTCTGCTTCCTTAATCACTTCCTGCTTTTCTTCCATCTCTCTCTCCTGTTCTATCTCCAGTTCATTCTGTCCCTCAATTTCCCCAAAAATATTTTTCTGCCCTTCCTTTCTTCTTCCTGCTTCCTCCCTTTCTATCATAATCATCTTTTCTTTCTCCATCTCTTTCTGTTGCTGATCTTTTAATTCCATCTCTCTCTGATTGTCATTGTCTTTCTCCCTTTCTTTCTCCTTCTCCTTTTGTTTCTGTCTCTCCTCTTGTTGTTGTCGTCTGTGTATCTCTTCTATCTCTCTCTGTCTCTTGATCTCCCTCTCTCTTCCCTCCTCCATGTCAATTTGCTTCTGTTTCCATATATTTTCTTCTTCTTGATCTCTCTCAAACATTATCTTTCTCTCCTCTTGTTGTTGTCGTCTTTCTTTCTCTCCCATCTCTCTCTGTCTCTCTTTCTCTTCGATCGCTCTCTGTCTCTCTTCTTCTCGTTCTTCCTCTTCCATCTCTATTTGCTTCTGTTGACATCTTTCTTCTTCATTCTCTCTTTTGAACTCTCTCTGTCTCTCTTCTTCTCTTTCTTCCTCTTCCATCTCTATTTGCTTCTGTTTAAATAGTTGTTCTTCATTCTCTCTTTCAATCTCTTTCTGTCTCACTTTTCTTTCCATGTTTTTCTGTCTCTTCTCCATTCTCTTTCTTTTAATCTCTCTCTGTCTCTCTTTCTCCCTCTCTCGTTCTTCCTCTTCCATCTCTATTTGATTCTGTTTACATCTTTCTTCTTCGTGCTCTCTTTCAATCTCTTTCTGTCTCTCTTCTTCTCTTTCTATATGTTTTTGTCTCTTTTCCATTATCTTTGTTTTGATCTCTCTCTGTCTCTCTTTCTCCTTCTCTTGTACTTCCTCTTCCATCTCTTTTTGCTTCTGTTTACACATTTCTTCATCATTCTCTCTTTTGATCTCTCTCTGTCTCTCTTCTTCTCTTTCTTCCTCTTCCATCTCTATTTGCTTCTGTTTAAATAGTTGTTCTTCATTCTCTCTTTCAATCTCTTTCTGTCTCACTTCTCTTTCCATGTTTTTCCGTCTCTTCTCCATTCTCTTTCTTTTGATCTCTCTCTGTCTCTCTTTCTCCCTCTCTCGTTCTTCCTCTTCCATCTCTAGTTGCTTCTGTTTACATCTTTCTTCTTCGTGCTCTCTTTCAATCTCTTTCTGTCTCTCTTCTTCTCTTTCGATATGTTTTTGTCTCTTTTCCATTATCTTTCTTTTGATCTCTCTCTGTCTCTCTTTCTCCCTCTCTCTTTCTTCCTCTTCCATCTCTATTTGCTTCTGTTTACATCTTTCTTCTTCAATCTCTCTTTCAATCTCTCTCTGTCTCTCTTCTTCTCTTTCCATAATTTTCTGTCTCTTCTCCATTCTCTTCCTTTTTATCTGTCTCTGTCTCTCTTTCTCCCTCTCTCTTTCTTCCTCTTCCATCTCTATGTGCTTCTGTTTGCGTCTCTCCTCTTCTTCTTCTCTCTCCATCTCCTTCTTCTTCTCATCTTCTTCTTGTCTCTGTTTTGGTATTTTCTCCATTCTCTTTCTTTCTACCTCTTTCTGTTTGTTGTGCTCACCCTCCATCTTCTCCTCCATGTCCATTTGGTTCTGTTTCCATTTATATTTGTCTGTTTCCATATTTTCTAATTCTATCTGCTGTTCCTTGATTTTCTTGAAGACTTCCTCCAATTCAGACGTATTTTTGTCATTGATGAGGGCTGTCTCCATCTCCATCTCTCTCTCCACTCTATTTTTCAACTCCTCTTCACTTCGTCTCCAATCATTTTCTCTCTCTCTGTCTCTATCAAATGTTCTCTCTGGTTCAGTCTCGTCTTTCCATCTAATCTCTTCTTTCATTCTCACAACCTCTCTGTCTAACACTAGTACATTTTGGTTAACCTGTTTCACTCTCTCATTCTGTCTTCTAAACGCTTCTTTCGCTCTTTCAAATTTGATTTTGTATTGAATCTCTTTTGTTGTCATATCTTCTTTCAGTCTCTCAACCTCTCTCTCTAACTCTTTTACCTTTTCGTTGACCAGTTTGACTTTCTCATTCTCTGCAATACGCACGTCTCTTTCTCTTTCAAATATGATTTCCTTCTCAATCTCTTTCAATCTCTCAATCTCTCGTTCTAACGCTTTTATCGTTTCTTCTGCCTGTTCCACTTTCTTCTTCATTTCTTGACTTTCCAATTCTGCTTTTCTCTCACTTTCCATCTCCCTTTCTCTCTCTTTTTCCCTCTCTCTTTCCCTCTCTCTTCCTGTCTCAATAGGTTTGTTGTTCCAGGCCAGTCTTGGTCGCTGATCCTCCATGACTTTCTGCCATAGCCTCAATCTCTCAATCTCTTGCTTCATTTTAAAAGGTAAAATTAGTGATAATCTATTACCAAGACATACTTTCAAAAGATTTGCAGAGAACGATACACAGAAATATAACCTAGAGCTAGGTAATTGAATCAAACACTGGACAACATCAATAGCAGGGTCATGTTGATCAATTCATCTGGACAATTCATTGTCAATTAATGTATTGACATGGTTTGAAAAAATTATGAGACATTTTATGGAATCAATTATGTCCAAAATGTGTACAAATACAAACACACAACCTTCTTGCCCATTCAGTTAGGGGTTTGAGAAATTCCTGTTACAATTTGTGTGATGTTACAACAATGTTGCCTCTGATGTTTATGCTTGTAGAAATTACGCCTACAAATGATGTTTCACTAATGCAGTTATTTACAACCTGCACAGATACAGTTATCAACAACAACAACAGTAATGACGTTAATAAGGAAGTGGATATTCAACCGGCAGAAGAAAGGCATAGGGGTTTGAGATAAATGAAGGTTAGGTTCAGGACCTAGGGTTGGGTTAAGGTAAAGGTTAGGTATAGTTTCAGTGAGGATAAGGTAAGGGTTAAGGAAAGGAATAAAAGTTAACATTGGGTTAGCGTACCGCTGTCTGCCACTATTCATTTTCAGCTGGGTAAATATACACTGCCTTTTAATAATAACAATGACATGTCTTACGTGGGCCAGTTGTAGGTCCACCATCAGTAGATCCAGCAGTTGTTTGAGTCTGTGGATCTCCTGCAGTTTTCTCTGGTGCTCCATTGCTTCTGTGGCTCTCTCTGCTTCCCTCTGTCTCGCTGCTTCCCTCTCTCTCTCTGCCTCCCTCTGTCTCTCTGCCTCCCTCTGTCTCTCTGCTTCTCTCTGTCTCTCTGCTTCTCTCTGTCTCTCTGCCTCCCTCTCTCTCTCTGCCTCTCTCTGTCTCTTTGCTTCTCTCTGTCTCTCTGCTTCTCTCTGTCTCTCTGCCTCTCTCTGGCTCTCTGCCTCCCTCTGGCTCTCTGACTCCCTCTGGCTCTCTGCCTCCCTCTGGCTCTCTGCCTCCCTCAGTCTCAGGATCTCAGTCTTCCACTCTTCCATGATACCCCTTTCTACTCTTCTTCTCCTCCTTTCATCTTTTAAAAGGGCTCGGAGATGGTCTGTCTCAAACTGTAATTGTTCAATGATCTTGTCCTTCTCCGTTCCACCATTCCTCTTCTTCTTTTCCTCCTCCCAGAGGCACACTTGGAGTCTGTCCATCTCCTTCTTTTGATTTCGGATTGTTCGATTCTTCCCCCTCAACTCAAGCATGTGGGCTTCCTTCTCTGTATAGGTCTTCTTCTCTTCTCTCGGGAAGTGAACCTCCATCTCTGCCTGCTTGTAGCTGGGAGCAAAGGAATGTCAACACATTATTTAGGAAGTGAACTCAGACAATTTACAACAATATTAAAATAATAATTCAACTTCTGCTCAATTTAACTGTCTTTAATAACACAAATCACACAACTGTGACTTACAGTATGTGAATGTGATGAGTTGACTATCCATGATGGCCAGAGGTGGGTAATGTGTCACTCTGGTCCAGGGCGTTACGTACAGCTTGCAGACACTGAGCCTTCCTTCAGCAAGCCGCACATAATGCCCTGTACCAGAGCTAGGTTATGTGATGAATGACTTACAGACTGTTCCACATGATAGGAGGGGGTAAGAAGACAGTCCCAGTAGGAGACGGAGATCGTCCAGAAGAAGAAGAGGTGTCCATCTCCTCAGAGCCTGCAGGAAAGGTCTACAAGTTGTATTTCTGGAAAATAAAGAGATGCCTTCGTTTAGCAACAATGTGTGTTTCTATGTTTCTGTCACTAGATGGTGCCATTGTACACAACATTTACTCACCAGGTCAGTGAATTCAGAAACAGTCTTCAGAGTTGAGTCCTCAAGCTCTAGCCTACAACCCATCATGCATCAGCACAACTAATATAATAATACCTCATCACAACTTCATAATCACAGTACACCTGGATTGTGTTCACAAAGTGTTTCAGGGTAGGAGTGCTGATCTAGGATCAGGTCGCCTCCTGTCCATCAAAACGTATTCAGTTTAATTTAAAGCACCAAACTGATTATTGATCAGAACTCCTTCTATGAGACTTTGTGAATATGAGCCTATGTGAAAGAACCTTTCTGGCATATGCTGCCTAGACAGTACACAGACAATTCAGATAGTCCGACAGACAGACAGAAGAGTAGATACAGATGGAGTGATTGATAGCAACAGAAATAACGAAGCGGATGGTTAATGTATTGTAAACTTTTGTAAATATTTGACTCACCTCAAATCACACGTGTCAAACCTCAGTTTTAGTGTTGAACCGAATAACATCCTCGGCATTAACTTTCTCTGGTCTGGAGCTGTATTGTTGCGTCATTTGGAACGCTTGAGCGTCATAATCCGTTCACCGCGCCTGCTTGATTGACAGCTAGGGGTTCTCCTGCGCATCAGTGTCCAAAAGTCGATAATGTTTAGCTACTCATAATTGATAAAGTCATTTATAACTATTTTCACTTGACTTTTATTTCGTGTATTTTTGCCTAAGGTTATTTGGAATTCTATGTTGTGTGATTTGTCTTTGTATGGGCCTAAAGTTCAATGAAATACAAACAGCAACTATAGCCTACAAACATTTCCCACACAAATACAAATGTGGGTGTTTAGTGAGAACACAAAATAATAACATTACAGCCATAACTGTACAAACAAACATACAATCACAACTCTGGTGCACCTGTCCAGGTCGAACTGTTCAGTATGTCACCATCACCAACTGCTGGACTACACCTGTTCTCCGGGGTACAAGAATCCAGTTGATCCGTTTTCAATTGACCACCGTTACCTCAAGAACCACCTATTCCAATGAAGTATAACCTCTTATTAGTTTGTCCCTGTGACAGTCAAATCCCAACGCCCTTACCGCCTATCTGTTGAGTGTGTCTGTTGATTGTGGTGCTCTCTTTGGATCTCATCTCTCCGCTGTCGTAGTGATGGGCTTTCTGAGTCTTTTCGGTGACCGGCACATTCGGCTCCGTTCAAGTAAAAGAGCGGGTTCATTTGGCTCATAAACGGATCTTCCTTCAAAACGCTTAAAATCAATCTAAAACAATGAAAAAATTGCTAATATTAAATGTAAAGAACAAAAGGTAGGCTTCCATTAAGTCAGATCGTGAAATGCGCGTAAAAAAAGAAGAATTCGTTTTTAATTATGAAATAAATCCTCGTGGACCAGATTGACCCGCTCTCCACATTATTTATTGTTTCTGCAGTGAGGATTCACCCCCTTTAGATAATGATGTTGTAATTTATCTACAGAAAAACGTTGTTCTGATCTCAACAAGCAGTAGTAGCAGTATGCAAATCATAGAGCCAGATGAATGGCTCTTTCACCGATGCAATTCGGTTCCCGAGGTTCAACAAAAAGATCCGTTCAAAAAGAGCCGTTCGTTCGTGAACGACACATCACCACACTGTAGTTCTCCACCATTTCGTATCGTGAGCTGGAGGAGCGTTCGTCCAACTTCTCATCCAAGTAAATGGCAGCGGCGCATCATCCATCCGATGAACTCCCAAGGGACTGGGAGGATAGTTCACGATGCAACAAGCGTTTGGGGAGGACATTCATTGTAACGCAATGACCGTTTTTAAATTCTTGAGGGACTCTTGCTCCAGGGGAAATCTCAGCAGCGATGTCTCTCTCTGCTGTGCGTCAGAGGTGGGATCTTTTCCTTCTTCACTATGCTTATTATACTGTACATATCGGTCACATTAATGACATTGCACTCAGGAAAGTTGTCTGTAGGCTATTGGGGAGATGCGCATAGCCCGTTGAGTTGTCACGTTCCAGTCCAAACATGACCTGGGATGTGAGAAGGGAGCTATTCTATAACACATGTAGATGACATGTTGTCTTTATATGTAGATTATATTTTGGTTTTATATTTCATATTTGATTGATGATTAGGCCTATGACTTTTGATTCCACTTTGGCTACCTTGCACCATATTGTCCTCTCTTGCTATATCTTAAACTTTATGCCCTTGTGCAGATCTTCTCTCTAAACAATAGTCATGATAGTTTGAATGAGTTGAGTAAACTAGACCGTTGTTAGCTTCTCAGTCTGTAATGTACTGTCCCTGGAAGACTCTCCACATAGTTCACCTAGATCCAGTCCACTTTGTTCCACTGGTCAACTAATCATCCAAACCTCTGATTAGTGAATCAGGTGTGCTGGTGTTGGAATACATGATATGAACTGGTTAGGGGGAGGACAGGTTTGAGAAGGGAAAGACTAAATGGACTTTTCTGACCAACATCCCATTGACATCCTGTCTGACCAAAACCTAAAACGGACCCTAACCTTAACACTAACCTTAATCCTTACATTAACCCTAACATTAACCCTAACCTTAACCCTAACATTAACCAAACCCTTATGCCTTAAAGGTAGTCTCATCATGGGTGGGATTCAGACTGTAGGTTCTCCCTGTGTGTCCAGTAAACCTCCTCTTATCATGGGTGTGATTCAGTCTGTAGTTTCTCCCTGTGTGTCCAGTAAACCTCCTCTCATCATGGGTGTGATTCAGACTGTAGGTTCTCCCTGTGTGTCCAGTAAACCTCCTCTCATCATGGGTGTGATTCAGACTGTAGGTTCTCCCTGTGTGTCCAGTAAACCTCCTCTCATCATGTGTATGATTCAGCCATGAGCACCAATGTGATGTTAATAGGAGCATGTGTAATTGGGTGTCAAATGAAATCTAAGTGTGTATATTTTTGGTAAATGTAATTCTAGATACATTTTTCAACCAGTGAAGGCTTTGATTTCTGTATCAACAGATGTAAAAGAGATCTTAGAAAACATCACCAGAAAAAGTCTTAAAACGTAAGATATTAAGATATTTTCACATTTGTCTTTTTGAGGAGGGTGGATAATGAAAGTTCACAGAAGTAACAAGTAATGGTGGAGCTTTCTGATGTATATTTTGTTTGTGAATTATTAAGTGATTAAAACTCATAATTCCGTAACCAAAAAATCTGTAACCGAATGTTATGTTCGCCTCATGGAGGAGGGAACGCAGCACCCTGCTACATCTCAACTCCCCGTGGAGTGAAAAAGGTCTGTGATCGTAGGTGCTGGGAAGGACGACAGAGTTTACCAGGAATGTATTATTCCTAAACACGGTAAATTGGGGAAAAGGAGTTGGACTGAACCAAAGAAAAGGTAAAGAGTCCCCTCTCCTACCTTACCTGCCTTCCCACTTTTCAGAATGTGAAATGTCAGAATAATAGGACAGAGAATGATTTATTTCAGCTTTTATTTCTTTCATCACATTCCCAGTGCGTCAGAAATTTACATTCAAATCAAATTTTATTTGTCACATACACATGGTTAGCAGATGTTAGCGTGAGTGTAGAGAAATGCTTGTGCTTCTAGTTCCGACCATGCAGTAATAACCAACAAGTAATCTAGCTAACAATTCCAAAACTACTACCTTATACACACAAGTATAAAGGGATGAAGAATATGTACATAAAGATATATGAATGAGTGATGGTACAGAACAGCATAGGCAATATGCAGTAGATGGTATCGAGTACAGTATAAACATATGAGATGAGTAATGTAAGGTATGTAAACATATAAAAGTGGCATTGTTTAAAGTGGCTAACGATACATGTATTACATAAGATGGCAAGATGCAGTAGATAGTATAGAGTATAGTATATACACATATGAGATGAGTAATGTAGAGTATGTAAACAATATATTAATTGGCATTGTTAATTGGCATTGGCATTTTTTCCATAATTTTTTCCATTACTAAGTGGCTGGAGTTGAGTCAGTATTTTGGCAGCAGCCACTCAATGTTAGTGGTGGCTGTTTAACAGTCTGATGGCCTTGAGATAGAAGCTGTTTTTCAGTCTCTCAGTCCCAGCTTTGATGCACCTGTACTGACCTCGCCTTCTGGATGATAGCGGGGTGAACAGGCAGTGGCTCGGGTGGTTGTTGTGCTTGATGATCTTTATGGCCTTCCTGTGACATCGGGTGGTGTAGGTGTCCTGGAGGGCAGGTGGTTTCAAATCAAATCAAATCAAATGTATTTATATAGCCCTTTGTACATCAGCTGATATCTCAAAGTGCTGTACAGAAACCCAGCCTAAAATCCCAAACAGCAAGCAATGCAGGTGTAGAAGCACGGTGGCTAGGAAAAACTCCCTAGAAAGGCCAAAACCTAGGAAGAAACCTAGAGAGGAACCAGGCTATGTGGGGTGGCCAGTTCTCTTCTGGCTGTGCCGGGTGGAGATTATAACAGAACATGGCCAAGATGTTCAAGTGTTCATAAATGACCAGCATGGTCGAATAATAATAAGGCAGAACAGTTTAAACTGGAGCAGCAGCACGGTCAGGTGGACTGGGGACAGCAAGGAGTCATCATGTCATCACCGAGTTTGGAGTCATCACCGAGTTTTCCCCCGGTGATGCGTTGTGCAGACCTCACAACCCTCTAGAGAGCCTTACGGTTGTGGGCGGAGCAGTTGCCGTACCAGCTGGTGATATAGCCCGACGGGATGCTCTCGATTGTGCATCTGTAAAAGTTTGTGAGTGCTTTTGGTGACAAGCCGAATTTCTTCACCCTTCTGAGATTGAAGAGGCGCTGCTGCGCCTTCTTCACCACGCTGTCTGTGTGGGTGGACCAATTCAGTTTGTCCGTGATGTGTACGCCGAGGAACTTAAAACTTACCTCCCTCTCCACTACTGTCCCGTCGATGTGGATAGGGGGGTGCTCCGTCTGCTGTTTCCTGAAGTCCACAATAATCTCCTTTGTTTTGTTGATGTTGAGTGTGAGGTTATTTGCCTGACACCACACTCTTAGGGCCCTCACCAACTCCCTGTAGGCCATCTCGTCGTTGTTGGTAATCAAGCCTACCACTGTAGTGTTGTCTGCAAACTTGATGATTGAGTTGGAGGCGTGCATGGCCACGCAGTCGTGGGTGAACAGGGAGTACAGGAGAGGGCTCAGAGCGCACCCTTGTGGGGCCCCAGTGTTGATGATCAGCAGGGTGGAGATGTTGTTACCTACCCTCACCACCTGGGGGTGGCCCGTCAGGAAGTCCAGTACCCAGTTGCACATGGCGGGGTCGAGACCGAGGGACAAGTTTGGAGGGTACTATGGTGATAAATGCTGAGCCGTAGTCGATGAACAGCATTCTCAGATAGGTATTCCTCTTGTCCAGATGGGATAGGGAAGTGTGCAGTGTGGTTGCGATTGCTTTGTCAGTGGACCTATTGGGGCCGTAGGCAAATTTGAGTGGGTCTAGGGTGTCAGGTAGGGTGGAGGTGATATGGTCCTTGACTAGTCTCTCAAAGCACTTCATGAAAAATGAAATGAGTACTATGGGGCGTTAGTCGTTTAGCTCAGTTATCTTAGCTTTCTTGGGAATAGGAACAATGGTGGCCCTCTTGAAGCATGTGGGAACAGCAGACTGGGATAAGGATTGATTGAATATGCCCGTAAACACACCAGCCAGCTGGTCTGTGCATGCTCCGAGGACGCGGCTCAGGATGCCGTCTGGGCCTGCAGCCTTGCGAGGGTTAACACGTTTAAATGTTTTACGTCGGCTGCAGTGAAGGAGAGTCCGCAGGTTTTGGTAGCGGGCCATGTCAGTGGCACTGTATTGTCCTCAAAGCGAGCAAAGAAGTTGTTTAGTCTGTCTGGGAGCAAGACATCCTGGTCCGCGACGGGGCTGGTTTTCTTTTTGTAATCCATGATTAACTGTAGACCCTGCCACATACCTCGTGTCTGAGCCGTTAAATTGTGACTCTACTTTGTCTCTATACTGACGCTTAGCTTGTTTGATTGACTTGTGGAGGGAATAGCTACACTGTTTGTATTCGGTCATGTTTCTGGTCACATTGCCCTGGTTAAAAGCAGTGGTTCGCACTTTCAGTTTCGCACGAATGCTGCCGTCAATCCACGGTTTCTGGTTGGGGAATGTTTTAATAGTTGCTGAGGGTACGACATCGCCGATGCACTTGCTAATAAACTCGCTCACCGAATCAGCGTATTCGTCAATGTTGTTGTTTGACGCAATGCGGAACATATCCCAATCCACTTGATTGAAGCAATCTTGAAGCATGGAATCAGATTGGTCGGACCAGCGTTGAACAGACCTGAGCGCGGGAGCTTCCTATTTTAGTCTCTGTCTATAGGCTGGAAGCAACAAAATAGAGTCCTGGTCAGCTTTTCTGAAAGGAGGGCGTGGGAGAGTCGGAAGTTAGAATAACAATGATCCAGGGTTTTACCAGCCATGGTTGCACAATCAATATGATGATAGAATTTATGGAGTCTTTTTTTCAGATTAGCCTTGTTAAAATCCCCAGCTTCAATGAATGCAGCCTCAGGATATGTGGTTTCCATTTTACATAGAGTCAAATAAAGTTTGTTCATGGCCGTCGATGTGTCTGCTTGGGGGGGAATATATGAGGCTGTGATTATAATCGAAGAGAATTCTCTTGGTAGATAATGCGGTCGACATTTGTGGAATTCTAATTCAGGTTAACAGAAGGACTTGAGTTCCTGAATGTTCTTATGATCACACCATGTCTCGTTAATCATAAGGCATACCCTGCCCCTCTTCTTACCAGAAATATGATTGTTTCTGTTGGCACGATGCGTGAAGAAACCAGCTGGCAGTACCGCCTCCAATAGCGTGTCTCGAGTGAGCCATGTTTCCGTGAAGCAAAGAACGTTACAGTCTCTGATGTCTCTCTGGAATGCTACCCTTGCTCGGATTTCATCAACCTTGTTGTCAAGAGACTGGACCTTGGCGAGTAGTATACTCGGGAGCGGTGTGCGATGTGCCCGTCTCCGGAGCCTGACCAGAAGACCACTTCGTCTGCCCCTTTTAGGGCGTCATTGTTTTGGTTCGCCGGCTGGGATCCGATCCATTGTCCTGGGTGGTGGGCAAAAGACAGGATCCGCTTCGGGAAAGTCATTTTCCTGGTCGTAATGATGGTGAGTTGACGTTGCTCTTATATCCGGAAGTTCCTCCCAAATGTATGTAATAAAACCTAGGATAACCTGGGGTACCAATGTAAGAAATAACACTTAAAAAACGAAATTCTGCTTAGTTTCTTAGGAACGCGAAGCGAGGCGGCCATCTCTGTCGGCGCCGGAAGAAGTACTACACTCAATTAGTATATGGTAGCATTGCCTTTAAATTGTTTAACTTGGGTCAAATGTTTTGGGTAGCCTTCCACAAGCTTACCACAATAAGTTGGTTGAATTTTGTCCCATTCCCCCTGACAGAGCTGGTGTAACTGAGTCAGGTTTATAGGCCTCCTTGCTCGCACACGCTTTTTCAGTTCTGCCCACAAATGTTCTAAAGGATTGAGGTCATGGCTTTGTGATGGCCACTCCAATACCTTGACTTTGTTATCCTTAAGCCATTTAGCCACAACTTTGGAAGTATGCTTGGTGTCATTGTCCAATTGGAAGACCCATTTGTGACTAAGCTTTAACTTCCTGACTGATGCCTTGAGATGTTGCTTCAATATATCCATATACATTTCCCTGCCTCATGATTCCATCTATTTTGTGAAATGCACCAGTCCCTTCTGCAGCAAAGCACCCCCACAACATGATGCTGCCACCCCTGTGCTTCGCGGTTGGGATGGTGTTCTTCAGCTTGCACGCCTCTCCCTTTTTTCCTCCAAACATAACGATGGTCATTATGGCCAAAGAGTTCTATTTTTGTTTCATTAGACCAGAGGACATTTCTTCAAAAAGTACAATCTTTGTCCCCATGTGCAGTTGCAAACTGTAGTCTGGCTTTTCTATGGTGGTTTTGGAGCAGTGGCTTCTTCCTTGCCGAGCGGCCTTTCAGGTTATGTCGATATAGGACTCGTTTACTGTGGATAAAGATATTTTTGTACCTGTTTCCTCCAGCTACTTCACAGGGTCCTTTGCTGTTGTTCTGGGATTGATTTGCACTTTTTGCACCAAAGTACGTTCATCTCTAGGAGACAGAGCACATCTCCTTCCTGAGTGGTATGACAGCTGCGTGGTCCCATGGTGTTTATACAGTGCCTTGCGAAAGTATTCGGCCCCCTTGAACTTTGCGACCTTTTGCCACATTTCAGGCTTCAAACATAAATATATAAAACTGTATTTTTTTGTGAAGAATCAACAACAAGTGGGACACAATCATGAAGTGGAACGACATTTATTGGATATTTCAAACTTTTTTAACAAATCAAAAACTGAAAAATTGAGCGTGCAAAATTTTTCAGCCCCTTTACTTTCAGTGCAGCAAACTCTCTCCAGAAGTTCAGTGAGGATCTCTGAATGATCCAATGTTGACCTAAATGACTAATGATGATAAATACAATCCACCTGTGTGTAATCAAGTCTCCGTATAAATGCACCTGCACTAGTCTCAGAGGTCCGTTAAAAGCGCAGAGAGCATCATGAAGAACAAGGAACACACCAGGCAGGTCCGAGATACTGTTGTGAAGAAGTTTAAAGCCGGATTTGGATACAAAAAGATTTCCCAAGCTTTAAACATCCCAAGGAGCACTGTGCAAGCGATAATATTGAAATGGAAGGAGTATCAGACCACTGCAAATCTACCAAGACCTGGCCGTCCCTCTAAACTTTCAGCTCATACAAGGAGAAGACTGATCAGAGATGCAGCCAAGAGGCCCATGATCACTCTGGATGAACTGCAGAGATCTACAGCTGAGGTGGGAGACTCTGTCCATAGGACAACAATCAGTCGTATATTGCACAAATCTGGCCTTTATGGAAGAGTGGCAAGAATAAAGCCATTTCTTAAAGATATCCATAAAAAGTGTTGTTTAAAGTTTGCCACAAGCCACCTGGGAGACACACCAAACATGTGGAAGAAGGTGCTCTGGTCAGATGAAACCAAAATTGAATTTTTTGGCAACAATGCAAAACGTTATGTTTGGGGTAAAAGCAACACAGCTGAACACACCATCCCCACTGTCAAACATGGTGGTGGCAGCATCATGGTTTGGGCCTGCTTTTCTTCAGCAGGGACAGGGAAGATTGATGGGAAGATGGATGGAGCCAAATACAGGACCATTCTGGAAGAAAACCTGATGGAGTCTGCAAAAGACCTGAGACTGGGACGGAGATTTGTCTTCCAACAAGACAATGATCCAAAACATAAAGCAAAATCTACAATGGAATGGTTCAAAAATAAACATATCCAGGTGTTAGAATGGCCAAGTCAAAGTCCAGACCTGAATTCTATCGAGAATCTGTGGAAAGAACTGAAAACTGCTGTTCACAAATGCTCTCCATCCAACCTCACTGAGCTCGAGCTGTTTTGCAAGGAGGAATGGGAAAAAATCTCAGTCTCTCGATGTGCAAAACTGATAGAGACATACCCCAAGCGACTTACAGCTGTAATCGCAGCAAAAGGTGGCGCTACAAAGTATTAACTTAAGGGGGCTGAATAATTTTGCACGCCCAATTTTTCAGTTTTTGATTTGTTAAAAAAGTTTGAAATATCCAATAAATGTCGTTCCACTTCATGATTGTGTCCCACTTGTTGTTGATTCTTCACAAAAAAATACAGTTTTATATCTTTATGTTTGAAGCCTGAAATGTGGCAAAAGGTCGCAAAGTTCAAGGGGGCCGAATACTTTCGCAAGGCACTGTACTTACATACTATTGTTTGTACAGATGAATGTGGTACCTTCAGGGGTTTGGAACTTGCTCCCAACGATGAACCAGACTTGTGGGGGTCTACAATTTTTTTTCCTGAGGTCTTGGCTGATTTCTTTCAATTTTCCCATGATGTCAAGCAAAGAGGCACTGAGTTTTAAGGTAGGCCTTGAAATACAGCCACAGGTAAACATCCAATTGCCTCAAATTATGTCAATTAGCCTATCAGAAGCTTCTAAAGCCATGACATAATTTTCTGGAATTTTCCAATCTGTTTAAATGCACATTCAACTTAGTTTATGTAAACTTCTGACCCACTGAAATTGTGATACAGTTAATCATAAGTGAAATTATCTGTCAGTACATTTTTTGGGGAAAAATAACTTGTTTCATGCACAAAGTAGATGTCCTAAACAACTTACCAAAACTATAGTTTGTTAACAAGAAATTTGTGGAGTGGTTGAAAAATGAGTTTTAATGACTCCAACCTAAGTGTATGTAAACTTCCGACATCAACTGTATGCACTAGTCCTTTCTAGTGGGGCGACAAATGAGTTGAACAGGAGAAGAGGATGAGGTTGGTGGTGGAGGAAGAGCAGTGGGGGTGGTGGGTAGAACAGCTGCAGTGACGTTGATTGGTTGATCTGGCTCATCACTTGTTGACTAAAAGAAAGAAAGATTTAGACATTTGTTGGACATTGCCATAGTTCAACAGCTGAAAAGCCTTCATTAACATACTCCCAGAGATAGAAAGACATCCAGTATTCACTGAATGAAGGAGCCTATTTACAATTTCATTCATCAATTAAATAAATGATACTATAGTACATCCAATGACGTTATTATTGTGGACTATAGGCTACTCCTGTATCTACCTTCTACAATACCGTAATCATTGAATGAAGCAGCATACTCATCCACATTTATTATGGTAGGTGTGGTGGTGGTAGGGATGGTAGGTGTGATAGGTGTCGGGATGGTAGGGATGGTAGGTGTGATAGGTGTCGGGATGGTAGGGATGGTAGGTGTAATGGTAAGTGGAGTGGTTGTAGGTGTGGTGATGGTAGGTGTGGTGACGGTAGGTGTTGTGAAGGTAGGTATGGTAGGTGTGATTATGGTAGATGTGGTGATTGTAGGTGTGGTGATGGTAAGTGTAGTGATGGTAGGTGTGGTGACGGTAGGTGTGGTAGGTGTGGTTATGGTAGATGTGATGATGGTAGGTGTGGTGACGGTAGGTGTTGTGATGGTAGGTGTGGTTATGGTAGATGTGATGATGGTAGGTGTGGTGATGGCAGGTCTGATGGTAGGTGTGGTGAAGTAATTATGGTATGGTTTTTGTGGTGATGGTAGGTGTGATAGGTGTGGTGATGGTAGGTGTATGGATGGTAGGTATGGTGGGTGTGGTGATGGTAGGTGTGATAGTTGTGGTAGGTAGGTGTGGTAGTTGTGGTAGGTAGATAGGTAGGTGGGTAGGTAGGTAGGTTTGGTGGGTGTGGTGATGGTACATGAGGTAGCTGTGGTTATGGTAGGTGTGGTGATGGTAGGTGTGATAGGTGTGGTGATGGATGGTTTGGTGAAGGTAGGTATGGTAGGTGTGTTAGGTTTTGTGATGTAGGTGTGAGAGAAGTGGTGATGGTAGGTTTGGTGATGCTAGATATGGTAGGTATGGTGATTATAGGTGTGGTAGTTTGGGTAGGTAGTTGTGGTAGGTTTGGTAGGTGTGGTAAGTTTGATGATAGTAGATGTGATAGTTGTGGTGTTGGTGGATTGTAGGTGTGTTGATGGTGGGTAGGATAGTTGTGGTAGGTCGATGTGGTAGTTGTGGTAGGTAGGTTTGCTAGTTGTGTTTGGTAGGTGGGGTAGTTGTGGTACATATGTGTGGTGGTTGTGCTAGGTAGGTTTGGTGATGGTAGGTTTTGTAGTTGTGGTGATGATAGGTGTGGTAGGTGTATTAGTTTTGGTAGGTTGGTGTGGTGGTTGTGGTACATAGGGGTGGTAGTTGTGGTAGGTAGATGTGGTAGTTGGGATAAGTAGTTGTGGTAGGTGTGATAGTTGTGGTGATTAGGGTTGGGCGGTATCCAGATGTTCATATTGTCATACCATCCTTCTCTCATACCGGGATTTACAGTATTACCGGCATAGCACATGAGTGGGTGCTAAAAACACAAGAAAAACCTATTGCCCTCTATTTCCTGAATGCTAGCAAATTAGCACAAACTAAAAGCAAATTCACATAGACGCTGTTAGCTAAATGCTAACAAAGGAAAACAAACAAACTAATTGCAAAGCAGTGGAGGCTGCTGAGGGGAAGACAGCTCATAATAATGTCTGGAATGAAGTCAATTGAGTGGTATCAAACACATGGAAACCACATCTTTAATGTGGTTGATACCACTCCATTGACTCCATTCCAACCATTCAACCAGTCTCCTCAGCAGCTTCCACTGTTGCAAAGAAAGGCAAATCCAGCTCATAAAGTGATGTAAGGGATAATCAACGAGGGACTATGAGTTCTATGGCAAATAATGAACACTGTGAAACTGACCTTCCATGGACTTGCATTATTTTCCAGAGAACCATAAAGCCCTGAGTTGATTATCCCTTTTATACCATGGCTATAATTGAACACATTTGCCGGTAGAAATGTGTTCAACATCCATTGAAGTAGCTAGCAAGTTTACTAGATAGCTACAGTAGTTGCCTTGGTAACAAACCAACATGCTTGCTAGTTTAGATAACCAAACCATCAGTCCTAGCTTGCTATTATGAAAACCTAATTCAACAACACCAATAATGTTTTCAATTTGACTTCATTTGTAATGTCCAAAAGTCCAAATGTAATTACCGTGGATTGGAGGGAAGAGGTCTGTGAACCAGTATCAGTTTGTTGTATTCATAAAAGTGGAAGCTACTGAAGTTTTAGGGAAGCATTTCTCAGGTAAAGTCCATTCAAATTACAGTGCCTTGCGAAAGTATTCGGCCCCCTTGAACTTTGCGACCTTTTGCCACATTTCAGGCTTCAAACATAAAGATATAAAACTGTATTTTTTTGTGAAGAATCAACAACAAGTGGGACACAATCATGAAGTGGAACGACATTTATTGGATATTTCAAACTTTTTTAACAAATCAAAAACTGAAAAATTGGGCGTGCAAAATTATTCAGCCCCCTTAAGTTAATACTTTGTAGCGCCACCTTTTGCTGCGATTACAGCTGTAAGTCGCTTGGGGTATGTCTCTATCAGTTTTGCACATCGAGAGACTGACATTTTTTCCCATTCCTCCTTGCAAAACAGCTCGAGCTCAGTGAGGTTGGATGGAGAGCATTTGTGAACAGCAGTTTTCAGTTCTTTCCACAGATTCTCGATTGGATTCAGGTCTGGACTTTGACTTGGCCATTCTAACACCTGGATATGTTTATTTTTGAACCATTCCATTGTAGATTTTGCTTTATGTTTTGGATCATTGTCTTGTTGGAAGACAAATCTCCGTCCCAGTCTCAGGTCTTTTGCAGACTCCATCAGGTTTTCTTCCAGAATGGTCCTGTATTTGGCTCCATCCATCTTCCCATCAATTTTAACCATCTTCCCTGTCCCTGCTGAAGAAAAGCAGGCCCAAACCATGATGCTGCCACCACCATGTTTGACAGTGGGGATGGTGTGTTCAGCTGTGTTGCTTTTACCCCAAACATAACGTTTTGCATTGTTGCCAAAAAGTTCAATTTTGGTTTCATCTGACCAGAGCACCTTCTTCCACATGTTTGGTGTGTCTCCTAGGTGGCTTGTGGCAAACTTTAAACAACACTTTTTATGGATATCTTTAAGAAATGGCTTTCTTCTTGCCACTCTTCCATAAAGGCCAGATTTGTGCAATATACGACTGATTGTTGTCCTATGGACAGAGTCTCCCACCTCAGCTGTAGATCTCTGCAGTTCATCCAGAGTGATCATGGGCCTCTTGGCTGCATCTCTGATCAGTCTTCTCCTTGTATGAGCTGAAAGTTTAGAGGGACGGCCAGGTCTTGGTAGATTTGCAGTGGTCTGATACTCCTTCCATTTCAATATTATCGCTTGCACAGTGCTCCTTGGGATGTTTAAAGCTTGGGAAATCTTTTTGTATCCAAATCCGGCTTTAAACTTCTTCACAACAGTATCTCGGACCTGCCTGGTGTGTTCCTTGTTCTTCATGATGCTCTCTGCGCTTTTAACGGACCTCTGAGACTATCACAGTGCAGGTGCATTTATACGGAGACTTGATTACACACAGGTGGATTGTATTTATCATCATTAGTCATTTAGGTCAACATTGGATCATTCAGAGATCCTCACTGAACTTCTGGAGAGAGTTTGCTGCACTGAAAGTAAAGGGGCTGAATAATTTTGCACGCCCAATTTTTCAGTTTTTGATTTGTTAAAAAAGTTTGAAATATCCAATAAATGTCGTTCCACTTCATGATTGTGTCCCACTTGTTGTTGATTCTTCACAAAAAAATACAGTTTTATATCTTTATGTTTGAAGCCTGAAATGTGGCAAAAGGTCGCAAAGTTCAAGGGGGCCGAATACTTTCGCAAGGCACTGTATATATATATATATATATGTTGCCTGCTTTGCATGTTATTTTGGCATTAATAAGTGTCACATATCGGTTTGTAAACAATATAAACTTTTTTTTTAAATCATACAAACACTGTCTTTTTTTTGCTTTCTTGAGGAAGGCAGCTCATAAATGCAGGTGTTTCAGCCCAGCTTAGTGCTTTCTGTGGTGGTGGGGCAGCCAGTGAGAAATACGGAGCGTAGGGGTTGGTAATGTTCTCTGGTTGTGCCGTGATTGGTTCAACATCATATTTTCAAAATCATAGCTACCAAGCTAGCAGTCATCATCATGCATCCAGTCAACAATCTACTGGCAAATCCTTTTCAATCCTTGTCATATGAAGAGAAATTATAGATAAAAAGTATCAGTGCTCATCAACCTTTCCAAATAAACACAAGTTGGAAATCGCAAATTCAACAATGAGTGGTTTGGAAGGAATCAGTGGCTAACTGCAAGCTTAACAAAGCAATCACTAGCCTGCTATTCAGCATGACTCCTGAGTGGTTGGAAGCTTCTCTATAAATGATGTAATATGCCAGGGACCTTAGTTCCTTTATTATGTCTTTGTGTTAGTTTGGTCAGGGCGTGAGTTGGGGTAGGTAGTCTATGTTATTTTTTCTATGTAATATTTATGTGTTTGGCCTGGTATGGTTCTCAATCAGAGACAGATGTCGTTCGTTGTCTCTGATTGAGAATCATACTTAGGTAGCCTGTTATTCCCATTTTAGAGGTGGGTGATTGTTTTCTGTCTCTGTGTCTTCACCAGACAGATCTGTTTTGTTTTCGTTCGTTGTCCTTGTTATTTTGTTTTTTGTGTTCAATGTTAATAAATGATCAACATGGACATGTATCACGCTGCATATTGGTCCAATCCTTCATACTCCTCGTCAGAGGAAGACGAATATCGTTACAGGGAGATATGTATACTGTATCTAAGAAGGTAATACTAAGTGTATGTTGTGTAGTAAGCTGTTAGTAGCCCATGTGCCTCACCCTAATAATTTTGTCCCTTTCCCCTCTCATAACTTAGCCTACTGCTCTGACTTGATGGTGCACGTGTAGACTATAGCCTGTTTTAGAGAAATGTAATCATCGAATATTGTACGAGCTTTCATTGTCTGCTTATATGTAGTTATGACTTGGTGTACAGGGAGAATACTGTAAGAATGGCCCATGTTCAAAATTCTGTCGCTGTACATTTCAAAAGTGCTGAACAAATGGTTATATTGACGACGTTCATCCTAGCTCTGTCATTGTCTTAATCTAAATTACAGATATCCTGTAGTCCACTCGTTGTCCCCTTGTGCCATAGTTTGTACATCTCAAGTGTCAGTAGAAACCACATCCACCAAGATGTACATGCTGCAATCACCACTGGGTGGGTGAATTATAACACATCAACCCTGTTACCTATAGATAGACAGTCTAGACATGTTTAAACTATTTACATGTGTTTGGTAAGCTTGCATTCCATTCCCCCTGTCACATGGGGATCTATGGTTGATTCTAGATGAAATAGTCAACTCTGTTACAGTCAACCCTGTCACTTTATTTGGCACTTAATAGGCACTTACTATAGTATGTATTTGTTACTTTTGAGATGGAAAAACATGTTTTATATTAAGTTGAACATGTGCTTTTTATGACAGAATGTTAGAATTAGGTGAAATATAAAGTTACACTCCCCAAAAGGTGCTCAATTGGTGGAATGACCCGAGTACTGAACTGGAGGCGGGAGAGCTAACAATGCATCTACTGTTGCTCTCTCCTCAGATTCTTAGAGAAGCTATTTCAATCTGATATTTCTCCTATGGTCTAAAATAGATGTGTATAGAGGACTCCTCTGTAATATAACATGTCACACATTGTATCAAACTGATGGAATGTTAGGTGTCTCATTGAAAGTCTAACATCTACCATGACTACTGGATGTTTCAATTCTAATAAATAACAAAACAATCCACACCGTAACAACAATATTGCTTTTTTACTAAATGCTTTTATTAAAGAATAAAACTTTGCAAACAAAAATGACATCATCAAACATCACTGGCCTGACTTGAGCAGCTCTGCCCGGGGATGGAGCCAGCAACTTAGCTGCTACCGGTCCGGTCCAGGCTACCTGCAGACCTCCTCCCAGACCTCCTTTTCAGCACCTCCCCTTAACAGGAGAGGTGGTGGAAATGATCAGAGTTGCATTCAACTTGAATAAAGATGAGAAACTCTGGTCTGTGGAGCCACTGGTCTGAGGGGAGGACTTCTGTTGAAACCATTTCCATTTTTGGGATATTTTCTAGGACTGTAGAGGTGGTAAGCAGAGATGAATTTAACTAGGATACAGATGAGAGTCTCTGTTCTTGGGAGGAGGGTCACTGACCTTCGATGGTTTGTTGCCTGATGAAGAGGATACTTGCTGGCTTCAGGAGACTATAATGTTTTGAGGAAGAAATGTGGCTCGATGACTTAAAGAGGAGGAGGAATTATTGGGCGACACTTTTAATTACCAACGTAACCTCAGTGGAACTGTGGCTTCATCGAGTTCCAGCTCTAGGCAGAATGCTGTAAGACATCACAGAGACAGGTAAGTATCTATATATTTACATGTGTGTTGCATGTACACTAAACCCTCACATTTGGATAATGTCACTTTTTAAAGTGATGACATGTATATTAACAGTGTAAAACATGAATAGATGTTTAAACATTCTTTACCTCATCCTAATTTTCTTCCAGATGCTTGGCTTTTTCTTTGTCTTGGATATTCGCTCTGATGTTTCAACCTCTTCTGGAGCTTCTAGCTGCTGGCTGTCTGGCCCCCCCTGATGGTTCTCTGGCCCCCCCTGATGGTTCTCTGAACTCCCCTCCTGGTTCTCTGCCCATGCCTGTTGCCTCCTTGGCCTTTCCTGGTGGCCATCAGCAGATCCAGTGGGCTCTTGGCTTACTTGTTGGCCTGTGGCCCACCCGGGCAACTCCTGACCGTGGTTGTAATCGTGGCTGTGTTGGGTGGTTAGACACCGGGTGTTGATTTGAGCATCAGCCTCCAGATTCATCTGCTCCAGGTAGTTTTCCTTCATCCTCTCCCTCTCCTCCTTCAGTTGTTGATGAGTCTGTTTTTTAAGCAGGGACCGCTCTCTCCACTGCTTATTGAAATCCTCCATCTTCTTCCTTCTCTCCTCAGCCTTCAGCAGCTCCTTCCTCTTCTCCCTCTCTCTCTCTGCCCGGGTCATGGTGGATGTTAGCCTTGTGTGTCCAGGGATGGCTGGGAGGGGAGAAGAAGTAGAGTTCACATTCATCTTAGTGGATCTGGTATCAACTTAAATGTAATGGACACAGGGAATGAAGAATAGAAAACACAATTGGATCTCAATGATTCTTTACTCTTTTCAGTTGAGCAAGGCATGGAATTTGTCAATAAAGTGCAATAATTCCCATCCCGAATTGACCTGGCCCTAAGTTGAACATGAGTCCAGAATGGCACCTATTCTTTGTATAGTGCCAGGGCATATGTGATCGCTTAGGGCCCCATGGCCACTAGTAGCCCCCGGATCCCCCCAAAACACGTTTTTGTGTGTGTTTTTTACGAACTCTTTCTGGGTCTCTACTTAGTCTTGAGAGTTAGACTAGTAGATGACACAAGGTACCATTTAAAAACGTGGTTGTTATCAGCAGTATTTTTCTTGTTATGTCAGTCAGTCACTCAATGAGCCATGTCAGCTAACATATTCTTTGGACAGTAGTTTTATATTGAAACAATGATGCAACATGATGACTGGTGTGGAACAAATGTGTGTAGAGGAGACTAAAGAGGATAATGTCATAAGTAGAGGGAAAACAGGTCTTACCTATGTGGACGATCTTATGGCCCTCCTCAGCCTCTCTCTGATACGTTCTCTCTATCTTTCTGATGTTCCTCTTCTCCCACTTCTTGTTTACCCAGCCCACGGCTCTCCTTCGGATACTTTTATCGGGTGGGAGAATGTCCTCCTTGTCATCTTCTTTTTCCTCCTCCTCTAAGTCACCCCTCTTGTACTCAAGGATCTCCCTTCTTTCCTCTTCCACCATCTCCTCTCTTTTTTTTGCCTGTATTACTTTTTCTCTCTCTCTGATTAAAGATAAATGGGATTTAATGGCTTTCTTTCTCTCCTCCTCTCTCTCTTCCTCTCTCTGCCTCTCCTCCTCTCTTAGTCTCAACATTTCTTTCTGTCTAGCAATTTCAATCTCTCGTTTTTTATCCTGCTCCTCTTGTTGTCTTGCCCTCTCCTGTTTTCTTTCCATCTCCAGCCGTCTTTCCTCCTTCTCCCTCCTGATTTGTTGTCCTCTTTCTATGTGTTCTCGTTCCCCCTTCAACACTTCTAACCTCCTCTCTTTACGCCTATTGAAGACTTCCCGTGCTTTTGCTTTAACATTAACTACTACATGTTTCTTCATGCTTACTTCCTTTCCTCTCTCTTCTCTTTCCCTGTACTCTTCCTCTGCTTCCTTAATCACTTCCTGCTTTTCTTCCATCTCTCTCTCCTGTTCTATCTCCAGTTCATTCTTTCCCTCAATTTCCCCCAAAATATTTTTCTGCCCTTCCTTTCTTCTTCCTGCTTCCTCCCTTTCTCTCATAATCATCTTTTCTTTCTCCATCTCTTTCTGTTGCTGATCTTTTAATTCCATCTCTCTCTGATTGTCATTGTCTTTCTCCCTTTCTTTCTCCTTCTCCTTTTGTTTCTGTCTCTCCTCTTGTTGTTGTCGTCTGTGTATCTCTTCTATCTCTCTCTGTCTCTTGTTCTCCCTCTCTCTTCCCTCCTCCATGTCAATTTGCTTCTGTTTCCATATATTTTCTTCTTCTTGATCTCTCTCAAACATTATCTTTCTCTCCACTTGTTGTTGTCGTCTTTCTTTCTCTCCAATCTCTCTCTGTCTCTCTTTCTCTTCGATCGCTCTCTGTCTCTCTTCTTCTCTTTCTTCCTCTTCCATCTCTATTTGCTTCTGTTGACATCTTTCTTCATCATTCTCTCTTTTGATCTCTCTCTGTCTCTCTTCTTCTCTTTCTTCCTCTTCCATCTCTATTTGCTTCTGTTTAAATAGTTTTTCTTCATTCTCTCTTTCAATCTCTTTCTGTCTCTCTTCTTCTCTTTCTTTCTCTTCCATCTCTATTTTCTTCTGTTTACATCTTTCTTCTTCATTCTCTCTTTCAATCTCTTTCTGTCTCTCTTCTTCTCTTCCGATATGTTTTTGTCTCTTTTCCATGATCTTTCTTTTGATCTCTCTCTGTCTCTCTTTCTCCTTCTCTTGTACTTCCTCTTCCATCTCTTTTTGCTTCTGTTTACACATTTCTTCATCATTCTCTCTTTTGATCTCTCTCTGTCTCTCTTCTTCTCTTTCTTCCTCTTCCATCTCTATTTGCTTCTGTTTAAATAGTTGTTCTTCATTCTCTCTTTCAATCTCTTTCTGTCTCACTTCTCTTTCCATGTTTTTCTGTCTCTTCTCCATTCTCTTTCTTTTGATCTCTCTCTGTCTCTCTTTCTCCCTCTCTCGTTCTTCCTCTTCCATCTCTATTTGCTTCTGTTTACATCTTTCTTCTTCGTGCTCTCTTTCAATCTCTTTCTGTCTCTCTTCTTTTCTTTCGATATGTTTTTGTCTCTTTTCCATTATCTTTCTTTTGATCTCTCTCTGTCTCTTCTCCCTCTCTTGTTCTTCCTCTTCCATCTCTATTTGCTTCTGTTTACATCTTTCTTCTTCGTGCTCTCTTTCAATCTCTCCCTGTCTCTCTTCTTCTCTTTCTTTCTCTTCCATCTCTATTTTCTTCTGTTTACATCTTTCTTCTTCGTGCTCTCTTTCAATCTCTCTCTGTCTCTCTTCTTCTCTTTCCATAATTTTCTGTCTCTTCTCCATTCTCTTCCTTTTGATCTCTCTCTGTCTCTCTTTCTCCCTTTCTCGTTCTTCCTCTTCCATCTCTATTTGCTTCTGTTTACATCTTTCTTCTTCAATCTCTCTTTCAATCTCTCTCTGTCTCTCTTCTTCTCTTTCCATAATTTTCTGTCTCTTCTCCATTCTCTTCCTTTTGATCTGTCTCTGTCTCTCTTTCTCCCTCTCTCTTTCTTCCTCTTCCATCTCTATGTGCTTCTGTTTGCGTCTCTCCTCTTCTTCTTCTCTCTCCATCTCCTTCTTCTTCTCATCTTCTTCTTGTCTCTGTTTTGGTATTTTCTCCATTCTCTTTCTTTCTACCTCTTTCTGTTTGTTGTGCTCACCCTCCATCTTCTCCTCCATGTCCATTTGGTTCTGTTTCCATTTATATTTGTCTGTTTCCATATTTTCTAATTCTATCTGCTGTTCCTTGATTTTCTTGAAGACTTCCTCCAATTCAGACGTATTTTTGTCATTGATGAGGGCTGTCTCCATCTCCATCTCTCTCTCCACTCTATTTTTCAACTCCTCTTCACTTCGTCTCCAATCATTTTCTCTCTCTCTGTCTCTATCAAATGTTATCTCTGGTTCAGTCTCGTCTTTCAATCTAATCTCTTCTTTCATTCTCACAACCTCTCTGTCTAACACTAGTACATTTTGGTTAACCTGTTTCACTCTCTCATTCTGTCTTCTAAACGCTTCTTTCGCTCTTTCAAATTTGATTTTGTATTGAATCTCTTTTGTTGTCATATCTTCTTTCAGTCTCTCAACCTCTCTCTCTAACTCTTTTACCTTTTCGTTAACCAGTTTGACTTTCTCATTCTCTGCAATACGCATGTCTCTTTCTCTTTCAAATATGATTTCCTTCTCAATCTCTTTCAATCTCTCAATCTCTCGTTCTAACGCTTTTATCGTTTCTTCTGCCTGTTCCACTTTCTTCTTCATTTCTTGTCTTTCCAATTCTGCTTTTCTCTTCCTTTCCATCTCCCTTTCTCTCTCTTTTTCTCTCTCTCTTTCCCTCTCTCTTCCTGTTTCAATAGGTTTGTTGTTCCAGGCCAGTCTTGGTCGCTGCTCCTCCATGACTTTCTGCCATAGCCTCAATCTCTCAATCTCTTGCTTCATTTTAAAAGGTTAAATTAGTGATAATCTATTACCAAGACATACTTTCAAAGGATTTGCAGAGAACGATACACAGAAATATAACCTAGAGCTAGGTAATTGAATCAAACACTGGACAACATCAATAGCAGGGTCATGTTGATCAATTCATCTGGACAATTCATTGTCAATTAATGTATTGACATGGTTTGAAAAAATTATGAGACATTTTATGGAATCAATTATGTCCAAAATGTGTACAAATACAAACACACAACCTTCTTGCTCGAAATTCCCAATACCATTTGTGTAGTGTTACAACAATGTTGTCTCAGATGTTTATGCTTGTAGAACCTACAAATGAGTAATGCAATTATTTACAAATTGCACAGATACAGTTATCAACAACAACAGTAATGATATTAAAAAGGAAGTGGATATTCAACCAGCAGAAGAAAGGCATAGGGTTTGAGATAAATTAAGGTTAAAGGTTCAGTACCTAGGTTTGGGTTAAGGTAAAGGTTAGGTATAGTTTCAGTGAGGTTAAGGTAAGGGTTAAGGAAAGGAATAAAAGTTAACATTGGGTTAGCGTACCGCTGTCTGCCACTATTCATTTTCAGCTGGGTAAATATACACTGCCTTTTAATAATAACAATGACATGTCTTACGTGGGCCAGTTGTAGGTTCACCATCAGTAGCTCCAGCAGTTGTTTGAGTCTTTTGATCTCCTGCAGTTTTCTTTGGTTCTCCTTCGTTTCTGTGACTCTCCCTCTGACACTTATGAGGTTTCTGTGTTATGCACTATAGCCCATTACCATATATATGATTGAATATTATCTGCTGTTGGCTTGTGTGGATGTATGTATGTGTTATGCAACATAGCTGACTTGAAACATTGTTAAAGGTGTCAGGGCCAGGGGACTTTCTCATGATGGAAAAATACAGAAGACAGGGCACATTCAGAGCGTGGGGTTGCAGAACAAGCGGTCTTTTGTTAGATAACAGGAGCCAGGTGCGAGATAACGGTATGGAGCATGAGAGCCTGGATGTTCTTCACAGCAACACTTACATCTATCAACAGAAGCGCCAAGAGGCGGGGACCCGCCTGAGCGCCTGCAATAGGCTGGGCAAGTTTAAACCACGCCCAGCCTCTACTGTGATAGGCCAACAGACGGGTTGGAACTGTCTATTACAGTATAAAGAATACTGTTTTACATACATCTTGTCAGTTCTCTGTTTTGCCCTGCGAGGTGGGACAGAGAAAATTGCATTTACCACTTATTGCTTAGCTAATAAAAAATACATAGTATACAATCGATGACTCATTGTCATATTTATCCTGTTACCAGATTCGAATTGACGCAACTCTAGCACACTCTACCTTCCTGAGTCTCAGGATTTCAGTCTTCCACTCTTTCATTATACCCCTTTCTACTCTTCTCCTCCTTTCGTCTTTTAAAAGGGCTCTGAGGTGGTCTGTCTCAGACTGTAATTGTTCAATGATCTTGTCCTTCTCTGTTCCACCATTCCTCTTCTTCTTTTCCTTCTCCCAGAGGCACACTTGAAGTCTGTCCATCTCCTTCTGATTTCGGATTGTTCGATTCTTCCCCCTCAACTCAAGCATGTGGGCTTCCTTCGCTGTACAGGTCTTCTTCTCTTCCCTCAGGAAGTGAACCTCCATCTCTGCCTGCTTGTAGCTGGGAGCAAAGGAATGTCAACACATTATTTAGGAAGTGAACTCAGACAATTTACTACAATATTAAAATAATAATTCAACTTCTGCTCAATTTAACTGTCTTTAATAACAAAACTAACACAACTGTGACTTAACAGTAGGTGAATGTGATGAGTTGACTGTCCATATTGGCCTGAGGTGGGTAATGTGTCACTCTGGTCCAGGGCGTTACGTACAGCTTGCAGACACTGAGCCTTCCTTCAGCAAGCCGCACATAACGCCATGGACCAGAGCTTGGTTATGTGATGAATGACTTACAGACTGTTCCACATGATAGGAGGGGGTAAGAAGACAGTCCCAGTAGGAGACGGAGATCGTCCAGAAGAAGAAGAGGTGTCCATCTCCTCAGAGACTGCAGGAAAGGTCTACAAGTTTTATTTCTGGAAAATAAAGAGATGCCTTCGTTCAGCAACAATGTGTGTTTCTATGTTTCTGTCACTAGATGGTGCCATTGTACACAACATTTACTCACCAGGTCAGTGAATTCAGAAACAGTCTTCAGAGTTGAGTCCTCAAGCGCTAGCCTACAACCCATCATGCATCAGCACAACTAATATAATAATACCTCATCACAACTTCATAATCACAGTACACCTGGATTGTGTTCACAAAGTGTTTCAGGGTAGGAGTGCTGATCTAGGATCAGGTCGCCTCCTGTCCATCAAAACGTATTCAGTTTAATTTAAAAGACCAAACTGATTATTGATCAGCACTCCTTCTATGAGACTTTGTGATTATGAGTGTTGATGATTAACTACAGGAGAGTGAGACCAAATCATGGACGCTGGACAGAGTGGATTTCAGTTGTAACAAAAAGGCAGTTTATTGAGTCAAAAGATATCTTGTCCTGCAGTATAACGTGCACAGACCTGATTCATATAGCTCAGAAGGAGTTAGCTGAAGAAGGGGTCTAGACAAAGGCTGTAGCAGATTATATACATGGAATAATGTAGGTGTAGTCTTGTCGTGGTGGTCTTCTGACTGGTCCCGAAGAGTTGGGGGCGGGCCTGCTCCAGCCAGAGCAGGAACCCCAATGGTGCACAGCAGAGTCCTCTGCTCTTGGCACCCGACCAGTAGAGGGGGGTGGAATGTCATCGGTCGCTGCATTGGTCGCTGCATCAAAACCAAGTATCCATTACAACTCTATTATTGCATTACATCTCCACATTTCATATTCCAGTATCAAAAAAATAAAAGGTCTGAGGTTAAAATACTATCACCACACATCTACACATTCACATTATATATAACTCACTGTACTATCAGTGTCAATTTGGAAAAAGCTATACATTACTGAAGGCCTGTGCTAAACGGTGATACAACCATTATATTATAAACTACTAACATGTAAGCTGATGTTGACTGAAATCAACTAACCTAGAGCTAGCTAGCGCTTAGCCAAGCTAAATATGGTTAGCATCAAGCTAGAGAACTGTTAAATGCTATTTTTGTAGAAATATTAACACATTTTATCGTGACATCACATATTTACAAATATTACCTGAACTAAACTGAGTCTTTGTTGATAGAAAATAAAACAAATAGGATCTAAAATATTGTTGAAAAAAAGTGCAGAAAGTTCAGATGCCATCTTGATCCCTTCTCTTACATGTAAACCATTAGCAACCTAGCCAACCTCCATTACTTACAATGGGGAAAATACCAACCAGTTTATCACTCTGTTAAAACTCCCTTCAATTGCCTTCAAACGTGACCAAACTCATGGACTATGTAGTTAACCATGTTACCTCAATATGCTGAGAGTCATATTGGACTTTTGCACATTACGTAACTTGATTAATAGGGTAAAATGATGAGACAGAGAAACGTTATTAGTTTTCAGTAGTAGGCATTCTCCAAGATTGAAGAAGAAACCTCTAAGACCTCACGATCTCACGAACGCTCCCCATTGACATCACAGCTCCCCCTAGCAGCAGTAATCATATACATTACTTTAAATGAAAATACCTGGGAGGCCTAGAAAATGATACAAGGGATGGATCCATCAGATAACAAATGAAGTAAAACATAAAGAATATGACCATACATATATGTGTGTTGCACATATACACATGGCATATGCTTGGGTGCCACCTTGACATCTCTGATCTGCTTGCCTCAGTGGTGGAAAAAGTACTCAATTGTCATACTTGAGTAAAAGTAAAGATACCTTAATAGAAAATGACCCAAGTAAAAGTGAGAGTCACCCAGTGAAATACTACTTGAGTAAAAGTAAAGATACCTTAATAGAAAATGACCCAAGTAAAAGTGAGAGTCCCCCAGTGAAATACTACTTGAGTAAAAGTCTAAAAGTATTTCATTTTAAATATACTGAAGTATCAAAAGTAAAAGTACATTTAAAAATCCTTATATTAATCAAACCAGACGGTACAATTTTATTTTTTTTAAATGTATTTGCTGATAGCCAGAGGAACACTCCAACACTCAGATATAATTTACAAACGAAGCTTCTGTGTTTAGTGAGTCCTCCAGATCAGAGGCAGTAGGGATGACCAGGGATGTTCTCTGTTTAGTGAGTCCTCCAGATCAGAGGCAGTAGGGATGACCAGGGATGTTCTCTGTTTAGTGAGTCCTCCAGATCAGAGGCAGTAGGGGTGACCAGGGATGTTCTCTGTTTAGTGAGTCCTCCAGATCAGAGGCAGTGCTAAAAGTGTTTCATATTATTTCAGATCATCTTAACTCCCCACCACCAATGAACCATTTATTTTATTACAGAAAACCACTGAACCACCACTGCAATATAGACCTACACTAAGAACAAGGTGCTTTCTACAACCTAAAAGGATTATTCCTCTGTCCCCATAGGAGAACCCTTTTTGGTTCCAGGTAGAACCCCTTCTGTGTCTAGGTAGAACACTTTTGGGCTCCATTCCACAGAGGGTTCTACCTGGAACCAAAAAAGATTTTCCTTTGGTGACAGCCAAGAACCCTGTTGGAACCCCTTTTTAGAAGAGTGTCCTCAACAAGTTCAACCTGTTAAGTTTACACCATTTCATTCTGTCCTCAAACTGCTGATTGGTATTCAAGATAACATGCAACATAGCACCACCACCGTTGAAGGTTTTCATCAACCTCTTAAATAGCAGTGTTCCAAGATCCTCCACCAGGGGTGACTGTAGTATCCTCAAACGGACAGAAAGGAGACACAAGAGGGCCCCCACACTCATTTTAGATCCCAAGGGGTCTTTATTTTCATACTGGATGTTCTCACCCTCATCACTATCTCCTTTGTCATCTTCCATTCATGGCATTTCAACATTTAAACATCACACTCATGGGGGCACAGGGGGCACATCACACTCATGTCTTTTTCTGGAACTCAAACCACACACACACACACACACACACTATTATAGCATCTTGTTTACATTTCTCACATTGTAGGCGTCCAGCTGAGGCCCTGGATGGACCATATTGCAAAGAGATGGGCACAGGGGTATGTACAGTTGATGTCGGGAGTTTACATACACCTTAGCCAAATACATTTAAACATAGTTTTCCACAATTCGTGACATTTAATCCAAGTAAAGATTCCCTGTCTTAGGTCAGTTAGGATCACCACTTTCTTTTAAGAATGTGAATTGTCAGAATAATAGGACAGAGAATGATTTATTTAAGCTTTTATTTCTTTCATCCGGAGCCGACAGAGATGGCCGCCTCGCTTCGCGTTCCTAGGAAACTATGCAGTTTTTTGTTTTTTTACGTGTTATTTCTTACATTAGTACCCCAGGTCATCTTAGGTTTCATTACATACAGTCGAGAAGAACTACTGAATATAAGATCAGCATCAACTCACCATCAGTACGACCAAGAATATGTTTTTCGCGACGCGGATCCTGTGTTCTGCCTTACAAACAGGACAACGGAGTGGATCCTATGCAGCGACCCAAAAAAACGACTCCGAAAGAGAGGGAAACGAGGCGGTCTTCTGGTCAGACTCCGGAGACGGGCACAGCGCGCACCACTCCCTAGCATTCTTCTTGCCAATGTCCAGTCTCTTGACAACAAGGTTGATGAAATCCGAGCAAGGGTAGCATTCCAGAGGGACATCAGAGACTGTAACGTCCTTTGCTTCACTGAAACATGGCTCACTGGAGAGACGCTATCCGAAGCGGTGCAGCCAACGGGTTTCTCCACACATCGCGCTGACAGAAACAAACATCTTTCTGGGAAGAAGAGGGGCGGGGGCGTATGCCTCATGGCCAACGTGACATGGTGTGATGAAAGAAACATACAGGAACTCAAATCCTTCTGTTCACCTGATTTAGAATTCCTCACAATCAAATGTAGACCGCATTATCTACCAAGAGAATTCTCTTCGATTATAATCACAGCCGTATATATCCCCCCCCAAGCAGACACATCGATGGCTCTGAACGAACTTTATTTAACTCTTTGCAAACTGGAAACAATTTATCCGGAGGCTGCATTCATTGTAGCTTGGGATTTTAACAAGGCTAATCTGAAAACAAGACTCCCCAAATTTTATCAGCATATCGATTGCGCAACCAGGGGAGGAAAGACCTTGGATCATTGTTACTCTAACTTCCGCGACGCATATAAGGCCCTGCCCCGCCCCCCTTTCGGAAAAGCTGACCACGACTCCATTTTGTTGATCCCTGCCTACAGACAGAAACTAAAACAAGAGGCTCCCACGCTGAGGTCTGTCCGACGCTGGTCCGACCAAGCTGACTCCACACTCCAAGACTGCTTCCATCACGTGGACTGGGAGATGTTTCGTATTGCGTCAGATAACAACATTGACGAATACGCTGATTCGGTGTGCGAGTTCATTAGAACTTGCGTTGAAGATGTCGTTCCCATAGCAACGATTAAAACATTCCCTAACCAGAAACCGTGGATTGATGGCAGCATTCGTGTGAAACTGAAAGCGCGAACCACTGCTTTTAATCAGGGCAAGGTGTCTGGTAACATGACCGAATACAAACAGTGCAGCTATTCCCTCAGCAAGGCTATCAAACAAGCTAAGCGCCAGTACAGAGACAAAGTAGAATCTCAATTCAACGGCTCAGACACAAGAGGCATGTGGCAGGGTCTACAGTCAATCACGGACTACAGGAAGAAATCCAGCCCAGTCACGGACCAGGATGTCTTGCTCCCAGGCAGACTAAATAACTTTTTTGCCCGCTTTGAGGACAATACAGTGCCACTGACACGGCCTGCAACGAAAACATGCGGTCTCTCCTTCACTGCAGCCGAGGTGAGTAAGACATTTAAACGTGTTAACCCTCGCAAGGCTGCAGGCCCAGACGGCATCCCCAGCCGCGCCCTCAGAGCATGCGCAGACCAGCTGGCCGGTGTGTTTACGGACATATTCAATCAATCCCTATACCAGTCTGCTGTTCCCACATGCTTCAAGAGGGCCACCATTGTTCCTGTTCCCAAGAAAGCTAAGGTAACTGAGCTAAACGACTACCGCCCCGTAGCACTCACATCCGTCATCATGAAGTGCTTTGAGAGACTAGTCAAGGACCATATCACCTCCACCCTACCTGACACCCTAGACCCACTCCAATTTGCTTACCGCCCAAATAGGTCCACAGACGATGCAATCTCAACCACACTGCACACTGCCCTAACCCATCTGGACAAGAGGAATACCTATGTGAGAATGCTGTTCATCGACTACAGCTCGGCATTCAACACCATAGTACCCTCCAAGCTCGTCATCAAGCTCGAGACCCTGGGTCTCGACCCCGCCCTGTGCAACTGGGTACTGGACTTCCTGACGGGCCGCCCCCAGGTGGTGAGGGTAGGCAACAACATCTCCTCCCCGCTGATCCTCAACACTGGGGCCCCACAAGGGTGCGTTCTGAGCCCTCTCCTGTACTCCCTGTTCACCCACGACTGCGTGGCCACGCACGCCTCCAACTCAATCATCAAGTTTGCGGACGACACAACAGTGGTAGGCTTGATTACCAACAACGATGAGACGGCCTACAGGGAGGAGGTGAGGGCCCTCGGAGTGTGGTGTCAGGAAAATAACCTCACACTCAACGTCAACAAAACTAAGGAGATGATTGTGGACTTCAGGAAACAGCAGAGGGAACACCCCCCTATCCACATCGATGGAACAGTAGTGGAGAGGGTAGCAAGTTTTAAGTTCCTCGGCATACACATCACAGACCAACTGAATTGGTCCACTCACACAGACAGCATCGTGAAGAAGGCGCAGCAGCGCCTCTTCAACCTCAGGAGGCTGAAGAAATTCGGCTTGTCACCAAAAGCACTCACAAACTTCTACAGATGCACAATCGAGAGCATCCTGGCGGGCTGTATCACCGCCTGGTATGGCAACTGCACCGCCCTCAACCGTAAGGCTCTCCAGAGGGTAGTGAGGTCTGCACAACGCATCACCGGGGGCAAACTACCTGCCCTCCAGGACACCTACACCACCCGATGTCACAGGAAGGCCATAAAGATCATCAAGGACATCAACCACCCGAGCCACTGCCTGTTCACCCCGCTATCATCCAGAAGGCGAGGTCAGTACAGGTGCATCAAAGCTGGGACCGAGAGACTGAAAAACAGCTTCTATCTCAAGGCCATCAGACTGTTAAACAGCCACCACTAACACTGACACTGACTCAACTCCAGCCACTTTAATAATGGGAATTGATGGGAAATGACGTAAATATATCACTAGCCACTTTAAACAATGCTACCTTATATAAATGTTACTTACCCTACATTATTCATCTCATAGGCATACGTATATACTGTACTCTATATCATCGACGGTATCCTTATGTAATACATGTATCACTAGCCACTTTATACTATACTATGCCACTTTGTTTACATACTCATCTCATTTGTACATACTGTACTCGATACCATCTACTGTATCTTGCCTATGCTGCTCTGTACCATCACTCATTCATATATCCTTATGTACATATTCTTTATCCCCTTACACTGTGTACAAGACAGTAGTTTTGGAATTGTTAGTTAGATTACTTGTTATTACTGCATTGTCGGAACTAGAAGCACAAGCATTTCGCTACACTCGCACTAACATCTGCTAACCATGTGTATGTGTGACAAATAAAATTTGATTTGATTTGATTTCCTAGTGGGTCATAAGTTTAAATACACTAAATTAGTATTTGGTAGCATTCCCTTTAAATTGTTTAACTTGTGTCAAACGTTTCAGGTAGCCTTCCACAAGCTTCCCACAATAAATTTGGTGAATTTTAGAACATTTTTTGTTTCATCAGACCAGAGGACATTTCTCCAAAAAGTACGATCTTTGTCTACATGTGCAGTTGCAAACCGTTGTCTGGCTTTTCTATGGTGGTTTTGGAGCAGTGGCTTCTTCCTTGCTGAGGGCCTTTCAGGTTATGTCGACTCGTTTTACTGTGGATAAAGATATTTCTGTACCTGTTTCCTCCAGCTACTTCACAAGGTCCTTTGCTGTTGTTCTGGGATTGATTTGCACTTTTTGCACCAAAGTACGTTCATCTCTAGGAGACAGAACACGTCTCCTTCCTGAGCGGTATGACGGCTGTGTGGTCCCATAGTGTTTGTACTTGCGTACTATTGTTTGTACAGATGAATGTGGTACCTTCAGGGGATTGGAACTTGCTTCCAATGATGAACCAGACTTGTGAGGGTCTACAATTTTTTTTCTGAGGTCTTGGCTGATTTCATTTGATTTTCCCATGACGTCAAGCAAAGAGGCACTGAGTTTTAAGGTAGGCCTTGAAATACATCCACAGGTACTGTTAGGGTTGCGTCTATTCGAATCTGGTATCAGGATAAATATGACATTGAGTCACCGATTGTATACTATGTATTTTTTATTAGCTAAGCAATAAGTGGTAAATGCAATTTTTGTATATACGGGCTCTCTGTCCCACCTCGCAGGGCAAACAGAGAACTGACTTGTTCCTGACAAAGATATTATAATATATTCTTGACAGAAGTAGTTCCTGCTTCCGAGCCGGCCTGTCAGAATAGAGACTGGGCGTGGTTTAAACTCACCCAGCCTATCGTTGATTGTTGGCGCACGAGCTGGTCCCAGCCTCCTTGGCGCTTCAGTGGTCAGTCGTTGTAGTTGTGTAGAATATCTATGCGCTCACACACTCAATACAGTTATCTCACACCTGGCTCCTGTTATCTAACAAAATACTGTTTTTTCTCCCAACACTACGTTCTGAATGTGCCCCCACAACTCATTGCACAGGTCCTGTCTTCATGTTATTCTGTATTTTTCCATCACGAGAAAGGCCTTAACAATGTCTCAAGTCAGCTATGTTGCATAACACATATACCCACACAAGCCAACAGCAAATAGTATTCCATCACATATGATGAAATGGTAAGGGCTATAGTGTGTAACACAGAACCTCACAGTACACATCCAATTGCCTCAAATGATGTCAATTAGCCTATCAGAAGCTTCTAAAGCCATGACATCATTTTCTGGAATTTTCCAAGCTGTTTAAATGCAATATTCAACTTAGTTTATGTAAACTTCTGACCCACTGAAATTGTGATACAGTGAATCATAAGTGAAATAATCTGTCGGTACTTTTTTGGGGGAAAAATAACTTGTTTCATGCACAAAGTAGATGTCCTAAACAACTTACCAAAACTATAGTTTGTTAACAAGAAATTTGTGGAGTGGTTGAAAAATGAGTTTTAATGACTCCAACCTAAGTGTATGTAAACTACTGACTTCAACTGTATGTACATTCCTTTCTAGTGTGGCGGCAAATTAGTTGAACAGGAGAAGAGGATGAGGTTGGTGGTGGAGGAAGAGCAGTGGGGGTGGTGGGTAGAACAGCTGCAGTGACGTTGATTGGTTGATCTGGCTCATCACTTGTTGACTAAAAGAAAGAAAGATTTAGACATTTGTTGGACATTGCCATAGTTCAACAGCTGAAAAGCCTTCATTAACATACTCCCAGAGATAGAAAGACATCCAGTATTCACTGAATGAAGGAGCCTATTTACAATTTCATTCATCAATTAAATAAATGATACTATAGTACATTCAATGACGTTATTATTGTAGACTATAGGCTACTCCTGTATCTACCTTCTACAATACCATAATCATTGAATGAAGCAGGATATCCATCCACAATTACAATGGTAGGTGTGGTGATGGTAGGTGTAATGATGGTAGGTGTAATGATGGTAGGTGTGGTGATGGTAGGTGTGATAGGTGTGGTGATTGTAGGAATGGTAGGTGTAATGATGGTAGGTGTGGTGACGGTAGGTATGGTGATGGTAGGTGTGGTTATGGTAGATGTGATGATGGTAGGTGTGGTGAGGTGAAGTAATTATGGTATGGTATTTGTGATGATGGTAGATACGGTTATGTTAGTTGTGGTAGTTGTGATAAGTAGGTGTTGTAGTTGTGATAGGTAGTTGTGGTAGGTAGTTGTGGTGATTAGGCTTGGGCGGTATCCAGATGTTCATATTGTCATACCATCCTTCTCTCATACCGGGATTTACAGTATTACCGGCATAGCACATGAGGGGGTGCTAAAAACACAAGAAATACCTATTGCCCTCTATTACCAGAATGCTAACAAATTAGCACAAACTGATAGCAAATTCACATAGACGCTGTTAGCTAAATGCTACCAACTGAAAACAAACAAACTAATTGCAAAGCAGTGGAGGCTGCTGAGGGGAAGACAGCTCATAATAATGTCTGGAATGAAGTCAATTGAGTGGTATCAAACACATGGAAACCACATCTTTAATGTGGTTGATAACACTCCATTGACTCGATTCCAACCATTATTATGAGCCGTCGTCTCCTCAGCAGCCTCCACTGTTGCAAAGAAAGGCAAATCCAGCTCATAAAGTGATGTAAGGGATAATCAACGAGGGACTATGAGTTCTATGGTAAATAATGAACACTGTGGAACTGACCTTCCATGGACTTGCATTATTTTCCAGAGAACCATAAAGCCCTGAGTTGATTATCCCTTTTATACCATGGCTATAATTTAACACATTTGCCGGTAGAAATGTGTTCAACATCCATTGAAGTAGCTAGCAAGTTTACTAGATAGCTACAGTAGTTGCCTTGGTAACAAACAAACACACTTGCTAGTTTAGATAACCAAACCATCAGTCCTAGCTTGCTATTATGAAAACCTAATTCAACAACACCAATAATGTTTTCAATTTGACTTCAATTGTAATGTTCAAAAGTCCAAACGTAATTACCGTGGATTGGAGGGAAGAGGTCTGTGAACCAATATCAGTTTGTTGTATTCATAAACGTGGAAGCTACTGAAGTTTTAGGGAAGCATTTTTCAGGTAAAGTCCATTCAAATTCATTAAAAAATATAAAGTAAAAAAAAATACAGAAAGTAATTGACGTTTATTAGTGGGATGAGGTTCCTGAACCAATGACAGTTGTTTGTATTCATTAAAGTAATATGGGGTGGAAGCTATTGACGTTTTAAGAATGTATCTTTACTGTCAAGTCAATTTAAGTTGGTAGAATATCACCAAAGTCAAGAAATACAAAAGTAATTGCTATTGATTGGAGGGATGAGGTCCCTGAACCAATCACAGTTAGTTTTACTCATGAATGTCTCATGGGGTGGAATCTATTGACATGTTAAAGTATTATTCATGCAAATTTAATGAATGTTTGTCAAAAAGTATCCAAAGCCAACAAATACAAACACAAATTGCTGTTGATTGGAGGGATGACGTCCCTCAACCAATAACAGTTGGTTGTTTTCATGAAAGCCTAATGGGGTGGAAGATATTGATTTTTTAAAAGTATTTTTATGTAAAGTAACTTGTTTTACTTTTAGTAGATTTTATAGAACTTTAAAATAATGTAACTAATTGCATTCGAGAAAAGAGGTCTCTTAACAGTGTCAAATTTGTTTGAGATCTCTGTCATGTCGTTGAGAAGGTATTGATATTTTTCATTTACAGGCAATTGTATGCGATGCAGTTTTAAGACGGTTCCTTAACCCTCTGAGCAGAGAATGGCACATTTTTAGCTACATTTCACCTCCAAAAAGGTAAATATGACACCGAATGGTAAAAACAAGGGGTTTAACTTATTCACTATCATCAGCCAATTTAGAATATTACATTAATATATATATATTTTTTCATTTAACCTTTATTTAACTAGGCAATTAAGTTAAGAATAAATTCGTATTTACAACGACGGCCTACGAACAGTAGGTTAACTGCCGTGTTCAGGGGAGGAATGACAGATTTTTACCTTGTCAGCTCGGGGATTCTATCTAGCAACCTTTCGGTTACTGACCCAACACTCTAACCACTAGGATACCTGCCGCCCCCGGTAGCCTAGTCAACCTTGCATGTTCCGTTGAAGAGGTTTGAAGAGCAAAGTCTGAATCTTTAATATAAAGCTAACTTCACCACTGTAAAACACTGTATGATTAAATCATTCAATATTGATTCACCAATAAAAACGTTGAGCTCATCTTTTAATAATAATGTATTCATCATAGAATCATCTTTGATTATAGTGTTGTCAGTGGCGAGCCGTCATTTAGGGCAGGTGGGGCGGCGCCACACCCGTTTTGAGCCCCACGTGTTTAACAACAATATATATATTTATATGTTGCCTGCTTTGCATGTTATTTTTGCATTAATATGTGTCACATATCAGTTTGCAAACAATGTCTACTTTTAAAAAAATAATTGAGTTAATAAAGCTGCATACAGACAACTTCTCTTTTTTGCTTTCTTGAGGAAGGCAGCTCATAAATGCAGGTGTTTCAGCCCAGCTTAGTGCTTTCTGTGGTGGTGGGGCAGCCAGTGAGAAATACGGAGCGTAGGGGTTGGTAATGTTCTCTGGTTGCGCCGTGATTGGTTCAACATCATATTTTCAAAATCATAGCTACCAAGCTAGCAGTCATCATCATGCATCCAGTCAACAATCTACTGGCAAATCCTTTTCAATCCTTGTCATATGAAGAGAAATTATAGATAAAAAGTATCTGTTGTCATCAACCTTTCCAAATAAACACAAAAAGTTGGAAAATCGCAAATTCAACAATGAGTGGTTTGGAAGGAATCAGTGGCTAACTGCAAGCTTAACAAAGCAATCACTAGCCTGCTATTCAGCATGACTCCTGAGTGGTTGGAAGCTTCTCTATAAATGATGTAATATGCCTGGGAGTGTCATGTTCTGACCTTAGTTCCTTTATTATGTCTTTGTGTTAGTTTGGTCAGGGCGTGAGTTGGGGTGGGGAGTCTATGTTATTTTTTCTATGTAGTATTTATGTGTTTGGCCTGGTATGGTTCTCAATCAGAGACAGATGTGGTTCGTTGTCTCTGATTGAGAATCATACTGTTTTCCCCATTTTAGAGGTGGGTGATTGTTTTCTGTCTCTGTGTCTTCACCAGACAGATCTGTTTTGTTTTCGTTCGTTGTCCTTGTTATTTTGTTTTTTGTGTTCAATGTTAATAAATGATCAACATGGACACGTATCACGCTGCATATTGGTCCGATCCTTCATACTCCTCGTCAGAGGAAGACGAATATCATTACAGGGAGACATGTATACTGTAGATAAGAAAGTAATACTAAGTGTATGTTGTGTAGTAAGCTGTTAGTAGCCCATGTGCCTCACCCTAATAACTTTGTCCCTTTCCCCTCTCATAACTTAGCCTACTGCTCTGACTTGATGGTGCACATGTAGACTATAGCCTGTTTTAGAGAAATGTAATCATCGAATATTGTACGAGATTTAATTGTCTGCTTATATGCAGTTATGACTTGGTGTACAGGGAGAATACTGTAAGAATGGCCCATGTTCAAAATTCTGTCGCTGTACATTTCAAAAGTGCTGAACAAATGGTTATATTGACGACGTTCATCCTAGGTCTCTCATTGTCTTAATCTAAATTACAGATATCCTGTAGTCCACTCGTTGTCCCCTTGTGCCATAGTTTGTACATCTCAATTGTCAGTAGAAACCACATTTGTTTAAGCAAGTCAGCCATATCAGCTATGTTTTTTAAATGATTCTCTCCATGGTGCTGAAAAGAAAGCTCTGCTGTTGGGACAGCTTTATGTCGACCCTAACAGTTTGTGGGCACCGTTTGTTAAAGTTATAGTGCAATTAATGTATTGTTTAGTGTTGTGTTGTGTAGTGGCTTTGCTGGAATTCATCTTAAACATTTTGGGGGAGTTTTCCCCACCAAGATGTACATGCTGCAATCACCACTGGGTGGGTGAATTATAACACACCAACCCTGTTACCTATAGATAGACAGTCTAGAAATGTTTAAACTATTTACATGTGTTTGGTAAGCTTGCATTCCATTCCCCCTGTCACATGGGGATCTATGGTTGATTCTAGATGAAATAGTCAACTCTGTTACAGTCAACCCTGTCACTTTATTTGGCACTTAATAGGCACTTACTATAGTATGTATTTGTTACTTTGAGATGGGAAAATATGTTTTATATTAAGTTGAACATGTGCTTTTTATGACAGAATGTTAGAATTAGGTGAAATATAAAGTTACACTCCCCAAAAGGTACTCAATTGGTGGAATGACCCGAGTACTAAACTGGAGGTGGGAGAGCTAACGATGCTTCTACTGTTGCTCTCTCCTCAGATTCTTAGAGAAGCTATTTCAATCTGATATTTCTCCTATGGTCTAAAATAGATGTGTATAGAGGACTCCTCTCTAATATAACATGTCACACATTGTATCAAACTGATGGAATGTTAGGTGTCTCATTGAAAGTCTAACATCTACCATGACTACTGGATGTTTCAATTCTAATAAATAACAAAACAATCCACACCGTAACAACAATATTGCTTTTTTAATAAATGCTTTTATTAAAGAGTAAAACTTTGCAAACAAAAAGGACATCATCAAACATCACTGGCCTGACTTGAGCAGCTCTGCCCGGGGATGGAGCCAGCAACTTAGCTGCTACCGGTCCGGTCCAGGCTACCTGCAGACCTCCTCCCAGACCTCCTTTTCAGCACCTCCCCTTAACAGGAGAGGTGGTGGAAATGATCAGAGTTGCATTCAACTTGAATAAAGATGAGAAACTCTGGTCTGTGGAGCCACTGGTCTGAGGGGAGGACTTCTGTTGAAACCATTTCCATTTTTGGGATATTTTCTAGGACTGTAGAGGTGGTAAGCAGAGATGAATTTAACTAGGATACAGATGAGAGTCTCTGTTCTTGGGAGGAGGGTCACTGACCTTCGATGGTTTGTTGCCTGATAAAGAGGATACTTGCTGGCTTGAGGAGACTATAATGTTTTGAGGAGGAAATGTGGCTCGATGACTTAAAGAGGAGGAGGAATTATTGGGCGACACTTTTAATTACCAACGTAACCTCAGTGGAACTGTGGCTTCATCGAGTTCCAGCTCTAGGCAGACAGCACGTCAGGAAGGCTGTAAGACATCACAGAGACAGGTAAGTATCTATATATTTACATGTGTGTTGCATGTACACTAAACCCTCACATTTGGATAATGTCACTTTTTAAAGTGATGACATGTATATTAACAGTGTAAAACATGAATAGATGTTTAAACATTCTTTACCTCATCCTAATTTTCTTCCAGATGCTTGGCTTTTTCTTTGTCTTGGATATTCGCTCTGATGTTTCAGCCTCTTCTGGAGCTTCTAGCTGCTGGCTGTCTGGCCCCCCCTGATGGTTCTCTGGCCCCTCCTGCTGGTTCTCTGAACTCCCCTCCTGGTTCTCTGCCCATGCCTGTTGCCTCCTTGGCCTTTCCTGGTGGCCATCAGCAGATCCAGTGGGCTCTTGGCTTACTTGTTGGCCATTGGCCCACCCGGGCAACTCCTGACCGTGGTTGTAATCGTGGCTGTGTTGGGTGGTTAGACACCGGTTGTTGATTTGAGCATCAGCCTCCAGATTCATCTGCTCCAGGTAGTTTTCCTTCATCCTCTCCCTCTCCTCCTTCAGTTGTTGACGAGTCTGTTTTTTAAGCAGGGACCGCTCTCTCCACTGCTTATTGAAATCCTCCATCTTCTTCCTTCTCTCCTCAGCCTTCAGCAGCTCCTTCCTCTTCTCCCTCTCTCTCTCTGCCCGGGTCATGGTGGATGTTAGCCTTGTGTGTCCAGGGATGGCTGGGAGGGGAGAAGAAGTAGAGTTTACATTCATCTTAGTGGATCTGGTATCAACTTAAATGTAATGGACACAGGGAATGAAGAATAGAAAACACAATTGGATCTCAATGATTCTTTACTCTTTTCAGTTGAGCAAGGCATGGAATTTGTCAATAAAGTGCAATAATTCCCATCCCGAATTGACCTGGCCCTAAGTTGAACATGAGTCCAGAATGGCACCTATTCTTTGTATAGTGCCAGGGCATATGTGATCGCTTAGCGCCGCATGGCCACTAGTAGCCCCCGGATCCCCCCAAAACACGTTTTTGTGTGTGTGTTTTTAGGAACTCTTTCTGGGTCTCTACTTAGTCTTGAGAGTTAGACTAGTAGATGACACAAGGTACCATTTAAAAACGTGGTTGTTATCAGCAGTATTTTTCTTGTTATGTCAGTCAGTCACTCAATGAGCCATGTCAGCTAACATATTCTTTGGACAGTAGTTTTATATTGAAACAATGATGCAACATGATGACTGGTGTGGAACTTATGTGTGTAGAGGAGACTAAAGAGGATAATGTCATAAGTAGAGGGAAAACAGGTCTTACCTATGTGGACGATCTTATGGCCCTCCTCAGCCTCTCTCTGATACGTTCTCTCTATCTTTCTGAGGTTCCTCTTCTCCCACTTCTTGTTTACCCAGCCCACAGCTCTCCTTCGGATACTTTTATCGGGTGGGAGAATGTCCTCCTTGTCATCTTCCTTCTCCTCCTCCTCTAAGTCACCCCTCTTGTACTCAAGGATCTCCCTTCTTTCCTCTTCCACCATCTCCTCTCTTTTTTTTGCCTGTATTATTTCTTCTCTCTCTCTGATTAAAGATAAAAGGCATTTAATGGCTTTCTTTCTCTCCTCCTCTCTCTCTTCCTCTCTCTGCCTCTCCTCCTCTCTTAGTCTCAACATTTCTTTCTGTCTAGCAATTTCAATCTCTCGTTTTTTATCCTGCTCCTCTTGTTGTCTTGCCCTCTCCTGTTTTCTTTCCATCTCCAGCCGTCTTTCCTCCTTCTCCCTCCTGATTTGTTGTCCTCTTTCTATGTGTTCTCGCTCCCCCTTCAACACTTCTAACCTCCTCTCTTTACGCCTATTGAAGACTTCCCGTGCTTTTGCTTTAACATTAACTACTACATGTTTCTTCATGCTTACTTCCTTTCCTCTCTCTTCTCTTTCCCTGTACTCTTCCTCTGCTTCCTTAATCACTTCCTGCTTTTCTTCCATCTCTCTCTCCTGTTCTATCTCCAGTTCATTCTGTCCCTCAATTTCCCCAAAAATATTTTTCTGCCCTTCCTTTCTTCTTCCTGCTTCCTCCCTTTCTCTCATAATCATCTTTTCTTTCTCCATCTCTTTCTGTTGCTGATCTTTTAATTCCATCTCTCTCTGATTGTCATTGTCTTTCTCCTTCTCCATTTGTTTCTGTCTCTCCTCTTGTTGTTGTCGTCTGTGTATCTCTTCTATCTCTCTCTGTCTCTTGTTCTCCCTCTCTCTTCCCTCCTTCTCCATGTCAATTTGCTTCTGTTTCCATATATTTTCTTCTTCTTGATCTCTCTCAAACATTATCTTTCTCTCCTCTTGTTGTTGTCGTCTTTCTTTCTCTTCGATCGCTCTCTGTCTCTCTTCTTCTCGTTCTTCGTCTTCCATCTCTATTTGCTTCTGTTTACATCTTTCTTCTTCATTCTCTCTTTCAATCTCTTTCTGTCTCTCTTCTTCTCTTCCGATATGTTTTTGTCTCTTTTCCATGATCTTTCTTTTGATCTCTCTCTGTCTCTCTTTCTCCTTCTCTTGTACTTCCTCTTCCATCTCTATTTTCTTCTGTTTACATCTTTCTTCTTCATTCTCTCTTTCAATCTCTTTCTGTCTCTCTTCTTCTCTTTCGATATGTTTTTGTCTCTTTTCCATGATCTTTCTTTTGATCTCTCTCTGTCTCTCTTTCTCCCTCTCTCGTTCTTCCTCTTCCATCTCTATTTGCTTCTGTTTACATCTTTCTTCTTCGTGCTCTCTTTCAATCTCTTTCTGTCTCTCTTCTTCTCTTTCAATATGTTTTTGTCTCTTTTCCATTCTCTTTCTTTTGATCTCTCTCTGTCTCTCTTTCTCCCTCTCTCGTTCTTCCTCTTCCATCTCTATTTGCTTCTGTTTACATCTTTCTTCTTCGTGCTCTCTTTCAATCTCTCTCTGTCTCTCTTCTTCTCTTTCTTTCTCTTCCATCTCTATTTTCTTCTGTTTACATCTTTCTTCTTCGTGCTCTCTTTCAATCTCTTTCTGTCTCTCTTCTTCTCTTTCGATATGTTTTTGTCTCTTTTCCATTATCTTTCTTTTGATCTCTCTCTGTCTGTCTTTCTCCCTCTCTCTTTTTTCCTTTTCCATCTCTATTTGCTTCTGTTTACATCTTTCTTCTTCAATCTCTCTTTCAATCTCTCTCTGTCTCTCTTCTTCTCTTTCCATAATTTTCTGTCTCTTCTCCATTCTCTTCCTTTTGATCTGTCTCTGTCTCTCTTTCTCCCTCTCTCTTTCTTCCTCTTCCATCTCTATGTGCTTCTGTTTGCGTCTCTCCTCTTCTTCTTCTCTCTCCATCTCCTTCTTCTTCTCATCTTCTTCTTGTCTCTGTTTTGGTATTTTCTCCATTCTCTTTCTTTCTACCTCTTTCTGTTTGTTGTGCTCACCCTCCATCTTCTCCTCCATGTCCATTTGATTCTGTTTCCATTTATATTTGTCTGTTTCCATATTTTCTAATTCTATCTGCTGTTCCTTGATTTTCTTGAAGACTTCCTCCAATTCAGACGTATTTTTGTCATTGATGAGGGCTGTCTCCATCTCCATCTCTCTCTCCACTCTATTTTTCAACTCCTCTTCACTTCGTCTCCAATCATTTTCTCTCTCTCTGTCTCTATCAAATGTTCTCTCTGGTTCAGTCTCGTTTTTCAATCTAATCTCTTCTTTCATTCTCACAACCTCTCTGTCTAACACTAGTACATTTTGGTTAACCTGTTTCACTCTCTCATTCTGTCTTCTAAACGCTTCTTTCGCTCTTTCAAATTTGATTTTGTATTGAATCTCTTTTGTTGTCATATCTTCTTTCAGTCTCTCAACCTCTCTCTCTAACTCTTTTACCTTTTCGTTAACCAGTTTGACTTTCTCATTCTCTGCAATACGCACATCTCTTTCTCTTTCAAACATGATTTCCTTCTCAATCTCTTTCAATCTCTCAATCTCTCGTTCTAACGCTTTTATCGTTTCTTCTGCCTGTTCCACTTTCTTCTTCATTTCTTGTCTTTCCAATTCTGCTTTTCTCTTCCTTTCCATCTCCTTTTCCCTCTCTCTTTCCCTCTCTCTTCCTGTTTCAATAGGTTTGTTGTTCCAGGCCAGTCTTGGTCGCTGATCCTCCATGACTTTCTGCCATAGCCTCAATCTCTCAATCTCTTGCTTCATTTTAAAAGGTAAAATTAGTGATAATCTATTACCAAGACATACTTTCAATGGATTTGCAGAGAATGATACACAGAAATACAACCTAGAGCTAGGTATTGAATCAAACACTGGACAACATCAATAGCAGGGTCATTTTGATCAATTAATCTGGACAATTCATTGTCAATTAATGTATTGACATGGTTTGAAAAAATTTGAGACATTTTATGGAATCAATTATGTCCAAATGTGTACAAATACAAACACACAACCTTCTTGCCCATTCAGTTAGGGGTTTGAGAAATTCCTGTTACAATTTGTGTGATGTTACAACAATGTTGCCTCTGATGTTTATGCTTGTAGAAATTACTCCTACAAATGATGCTTCACTAATGCAACTATTTACAACCTGCACAGATACAGTCAACAACAACAACAGTAATGACGTTAATAAGGAAGTGGATATTCAACCGGCAGAAGAAAGGCATAGGGGTTGAGATAAATGAAGGTTAGGTTCAGGACCTAGGGTTGGGTTAAGGTAAAGGTTAGGTATAGTTTCAGTGAGGTTAAGGTAAGGGTTAAGGAAAGGAATAAAAGTTAACATTGGGTTAGCGTACCGCTGTCTGCCACTATTCATTTTCAGCTGGGTAAATATACACTGCCTTTTAATAATAACAATGACATGTCTTACGTGGGCCAGTTGTAGGTCCACCATCAGTAGATCCAGCAGTCGTTTGAGTCTGTGGATCTCCTGCAGTTTTCTCTGGTGCTCCATTGCTTCTGTGGCTCTCTCTGCTTCTCTCTGTCTCTCTGCTTCTCTCTGTCTCTCTGCTTCTCTCTGTCTCTCTGCCTCTCTCTCTCTCTCTGCCTCTCTCTGGCTCTCCGCCTCTCTCTGACTCTCTGCCTCCCTCTGGCTCTCTGCCTCCCTCTGGCTCTCTGCCTCCCTCAGTCTCAGGATCTCAGCCTTCCACTCTTTCATGATACCCCTTTCTGCTCTTCTTCTCCTCCTTTCATCTTTTAAAAGGGCTCGGAGATGGTCTGTCTCAGACTGTAATTGTTCAATGATCTTGTCCTTCTCCGTTCCACCATTCCTCTTCTTCTTTTCCTCCTCCCAGAGGCACACTTGAAGTCTGTCCATCTCCTTCTTCTGATTTCGGATTGTTCGATCCTTCCCCCTCAACTCAAGCATGTGGGCTTCCTTCTCTGTACAGGTCTTCTTCTCTTCTCTCGGGAAGTGAACCTCCATCTCTGCCTGCTTGTAGCTGGGAGCAAAGGAATGTCAACACATTATTTAGGAAGTGAACTCAGACAATTTACTACAATATTAAAATAATAATTCAACTTCTGCTCAATTTAACTGTCTTTAAT